>NW_006799980.1:29387-70249 GCF_000485575.1 Poecilia formosa | reverse complement strand
TTTTTTTTTTTTTTTTATATATATATATATATATATGTACTGTACAACATGTTTCACTCAAGCCTACACTTTACGTAACCATTAACATGCTTCTGGCATAACTCCTGGATGTTTTATCATTCCTCACATCAGAAATACAAGAGCTAATTTTAAAACTGATGATTTCAAATTTCACAGAACTGGTTTCCAAGCAGGTCCAAACGGATCTGAGTCCGAAAAGAATAAAATTATTCCTAAACTAGTGTGTTTGAGATCCTTGTTCCTTGACTGGAAGTATACTTGGAGGAAAAAAATATGGCTTCATCCAATTAACTGATGTAACATTGATTTGGGGGAAGAAAAAAAACAAAAAAAAAAACTCCCTGTGCTGTCCAGTTCCAATATAGGTCAATCTGATTACACACTGTCACTGAATGCTGTTTACCAACAACGCGTCTATTGACTTCTTCAGTTTGTGCCCCTTCCTTACGTTACCCAAAAAGCACATTTTGGTGTCAGGCGGGAAGATGTGAGTGATGTGATCGGAACATTAAGAGAAGAGGCGAGAAAATAGGAGAAAGGAAAGGAGGATAAAAAGAGGTGGAAAAGCATGTCACCTAGTCACGTTTGCCTTGATCCTGAGCTAATCTTGTAGCATTAGGGCAGCCTCCATCTGCAGCAGTGGATGATGACAAACGCACAAGCTGCCGTATTTGGCAGCAGATGCTTTTTACAGATGCAAAGCTCATACCTCAAACTGAAGGGGATAAACTCTGGCAGCAGGAGCAGAACAACCAATGGGAGACAAACGATGGACGAACGTCAGACACGGCGTAGCGAGAGAGCAAAAGTGTGTGCAACAGGTGCAGCTTTCGTCACTGTGATAACCTGTGACGCTGGAGACCCCTCATCCCCCCCCCCCAGACTTAAACGATTCACTTACAGACCATCTGTTTCATTTCACTGCAGTACTGTCTCCACCAAACCACATTTGAAACGGAGTTCGTTTTAAACCGCTACCCTTTACAATGCATCCAATCCGAATTCACCAATCTTGTAAATTGAATCAAGGTCATTTTTCATTTTGCTCGAGTTAACTCCAAGCAATGCAAGCAAGGGCAACCACAGACATAATAGATTAGAGGAGCTGCGCTCCATAGTGCTGTGAAATCAAAATGTGATTTGTGGAGTGAGTTTAGCATGTAAAACAACAACAACAATAAAAAAAACAACCTCACTGCTCCCAAGCGCTGCACATTATGCCCTCCTTTAAAAGATAACACATGATTTTGATAACTGATGTGCAATCAATTTCTTGAGGAAGGAGAAGATAGTATTTTTGGTTCAGAATCTCCTTACATCAGGTCGACAGTGAGCATCCACTGCGGTACGCCTAAAATATGTGTGTATTGTTTTTAATTTCGACAATCTTTCACAAACTGTTCAATTTCCGTATGTTTGCAGCCCAGAATTGACGAGATAAGAAGCCACGTAAAAACAACCTCGAATGCAGACGACGCTAAATTCCCATTGAAGGTTTACGCTGGAAAAACGTCAATTTTCACAAGTCCACTGCATTTGCAAAACAATTACTATGTATTTATTTATTTTTTCTATTGACTATAAAGCAAAATACAATGGAACTTGAAAGCTATGTTTCATTGTGTTCCAAGTCAACAGAAAACCAGCTGTGAAATAGAGACATAACTAAAATAATTTTGTTTCGCTTCGTCATCGGTGTTACATTTCTATATTTGAGGCCTGTGACCCTTAGGCGTGAATCTCACTTCGTAAGATTCACGCCTAAGGAGGAAGGGTGTGCTCCTCGGTCCAAAAAGGAAATCTGCACATACACTTTATTTTAGTTTGTCTTATGGACATTTCTGAGTTTTTACGTATATTTGGATTTGTTGACACCATATTTCCAGTCTACTCTAGAAATCAAATCTTAGTAAAGCTCATTTATGGTTGTAAAGTAGCAAAAAGTGCAAAAAGATCCAGGGGTACGAATATTTCTGTAAGGCGGTGTATTTATGCACATTTTGGTCAACGAGTCCCTTTTCATTTCAAAACCAGCTCCACCACAAGAGAATGTTACTTTGAATTTTGTGTTTAAGTTAATCTCTTGATTTAATCATATTAAAACAATGAGAATATTGAGAGGGTTGGACTATTACTAAAGAATAAACTTAAATATGTTCCAACAATCCGTATTGCCATCCTGGAAACAACTAAGGCTTAGAAATGACACAAACTATGGATTTAAAGAGTTAAGCCTCTCCATCCACCTCAGGTTCTACAAATAGAGAAATAGAAACAGTGAGTGCTGAATACTGGAGTGACGGGATCGCCCTTTATCTGTGACGTGCCACCAGGTTTTACCGCAGCAGCAGGTTCGGCCATCTGCTGCGAAGGCGGACACTCTCACCTGCGACGATTACAGTCGCAGGTCACCACACAGTGAGCCCGACATAAAATTCACAGATTATCTGAGGTAAAAAAATATTAATCCCCATGTTTTTTGTGTGTGTGTATTAAGCCGCTCTGTGGCTGTGAAAGTGGTGTGTCATCAGGGCTGTTTTGGGTAATGCCAGGCTTCGTGAAAGTCGGGTCACTGTGCCGGGCCACAGTTGGATTTGGTCACATGGGAATGATTCTCTGCATGAGGTAGTGTCTCATTTATGATTGCAGCTGAGGCAACTTCTTCTCAAAAACCCACGAGCAGAAAACATGGATCTGAATAATGCCGAATGAAATTGAATAATTTATTCGCTGCCCTCCATTTTCGTTTAATTTTGCAGCTGTACATTATTTATAAATATGTTCTAGTGGAAGACAACATTTGGTTATATTTGAAATCAGATTACATGGAGGTAACAGAAATGTCAACATGAACAACCCAAGCAGCAGGAGCCTTAAACAGGGAAACTGATTTAAAACAGTAGCTAAAGTGAGACGACTAACCAGCGCCCCCTGGCTTTGGCACTTGGCAATAGCGGTGTCATTCACTTTACACCTGAAAATCACCTTATTACAAAGACGTCGGGTTATTCCTTTTTAACAGTCGCGCTGCGAAAAAGGAAGTTTGGGACAATAAATCATACATCCTATTTTTTTAAAATGACATCTGTTCCCAACTCAAATTTTCAAAGTTTTAAATTCCTTTTTTCTTTTTCTTTTTTTTTTTTTTGTTTGACACGCAGAAGTTTACTGTGAATTTATGACCAATATTTCTACAGTGGTCAGGCTTTAAATATGATAGTTAGAAACATCACAGACGATGGGTGGATAGGCTGGTGAATGGGTGACACTTAGACAATGGAATACAGCATAAAATCCAGAAAAACAACTTTTTTTTTTCAAATAGGTGGAAACAGACGGTCAGAACACTGTTTGTCATTGTTTACTTTCTACATGAACTGCAGAACCACGTCCATTCAGAAAACAACTTAATTGAACACACTGTTTTTCTATGGATTTATGTCTGTTGCTCAGTGCAGCTTTCTTCACAAATCCACTTTACTGTTATGTAACAGTGAACTGTTGTCAAGGGATGAAGCAGACAAACAATAATCAATAATACTGGACTGTGGGAATGCCCTTTGCACACTGACTGGGAGTAGATTCAAAACTTTAGCAGTGTTGAGTTTTTGTACATAAATCAAGTCCATAGGTACAAAACCTTTTTGTTTACTGGCGTAAAATGACAGGGAAAGTGGAGTTAACAATCCTTGACCCACAGCCAAGCCAAGCCCAGGGTACATTGAAATAAATACAACTCAAACAAAAACATCAAGACAAACCTAAATCACTCCTTGTTGTATTTGGCTGAAAACTTATGCTGTACAGAAATATTAGGTACACAAAAAATTGTTGATCCTGGGAGACCCATGAGATGGCCAGACAATTCTGATAAAAAATAAAAATAAACTTTTAGGCAAATTTTCCAAAATATGCGTATCTACTTGCAAACCTTACTGTATGCTGGTTTTATATTTAGTGTTTAACCTTTTTGTTATCTTTAGTTCTATTCAAGCATTTTTTTTTTGAGCGGTTTCATTACTTGAACATTTGCATTGCAAACGAGAGCAAACCACTTGTGCGAACTCGGCTCCTTCAACATGAATGGCCATCATTGTTTTCGCCTGGATATGAACAAGCCTGCTGAACTTTGTCTCAAAGATTAAACGCTCACAAATCCCAGTGAGCACCGATGCAAGACGCTGTGTATAAAGGACTAATTAACAGGGAATTCCTTTAATTGTAATTCCTTACATGACCTGCTGTTTCTCTGAGCTCCCTCAATTTTAATACACAGACAACTAACCTGATAAAACACCGTCAACAGAATTCTGCTTTGTGAATACGAATTTAATGCCTAATTTTATTCCTAGGGTACAGACTATACTTTTACATACAGTCTGTTTGTGCTGTGATCATAATTCATAGGCATTCTTTTAAAATGCACATCTTCTGCTTACATACGGCTGCGATACGATAATTTTATCAGGAAAGTTGAGAAACAGTTTTTTTCTTGTTATGAGCAACTCATTTCACAGGAAACAAAACATCTACTTTTAAATCAGCATCGCTTACTTTAAAAAAAAAAAAACCTTGAATACTTTTGGAACTTGTGAAACTTCACAGTTCATGAGTTTTATAAAAGAACATCCCAGTGAGTTTGTTTATGTCTTAAATGGGATTCAGTGATACAGAAGCGATGAGGGTAAATAGTTTGAGAATCCATAACTCGCATTTTCAATTTCCTGAACAAATCATTTCACGACCCGGATCTTCTCCCAAAGCAGTTTTCTTGAGCATAGATTAAAACTGTACCATCTAAACAGAGAACATACTGTATGCAGCTGAAACCATATATGTATAAAGAAAGAAAAAGAAAGAAACCATATGTTAAAGATATAAACAGTCATTTACTACAGGATGCTTTCATGATGTCCAATAAGGAAGCAGAGTGTTTGAGGCATTGCCTTATATTACATTGTAATTCCTACAGTTCACTCAAATGTTGCAAATTAATCTATCAGAAACTTCAGTAGCCATGGGTATTCCCAAATTATTTAAAGGCGTAGTAATCTTGGTGCATGTGAACAAAAATTATTTCTCTCTCTCTCTCTCTCTTTCTTTCTTACTCCCCTGACATTTACCAAATAGAAATAATTTAGGTAATTCTTGCTGATTTAAAACAGAAAATGTTTAGTGTGAGTTGATAAAAGACAGTGACAAAAAGGTTATGTGTCTTATAAACCCCAGAATGTAAATATCTGATTTTCTGCTGAAATTGTCTTTGTTTTGAGCAAGGACAAAAGTACAGCAGCCTTGTTTAAGGCCAGCTGACTGGCAGGGTGCAGTAACAGTAACAGGGGCGAAGCTTGTGCTGCTTTAAGCAACAGTGTCTGATAAAATGTTGGTCACTACAGCACTTTATCTGGCATCTTTTAAAACAACATTAAATCCTAGGAACAGCAAAGTGGAAAATGTTGCCATTTGTAAAACTGCGACATGGCAACACCTCGACATACCTTGATGCTGATAGCTAGCCCATGCTAGACACGATTCGCTAATTTACCAAAAACACTTCTGCAGTCTAGACTCACTCCTAGCAGCGTGTTTCTATAAACAAAATTGCATTTTGATCAAAAATGAAATGACATTTAATATACTTAAACTGTATAAAATTCTCAGTTAAAAGTATGTTGCAATGTTTTTAGGAAACACAGCTGCAAAAGGAAACCAAATTGGCCTTGTGGGAGTCAGGCTCAAATATTTTGTTCATGAAGAACCAAATTGTGCATGAAAACATACCAAAACACGTAAAGCAATCCATCTAACAATAAGTTACATACATAGCACAACCTCGCTACATTGCACGTTTTTCCTACTCACCCGGAGGCAATAAGTGCTCGCGACTGAGCCATGGCGATGCGCTGTAGGGCAGGACGACTCAGACCGGCGAGGCTGGACCGCGGCGGCAAGGGGGCCGCGCAGGCAGCAGCACCAGATGAAGACACTGGACCGAGAACACGGGCAGAAGGCGACGGCGTGCAGGTGGAGGCAGCTGTTGAGATGAGAGCCGGGGCTGGATTTTGCTGCGCGGGGGCCGAAAAGGAGACGGAGAGGGTGGAGGAGGCTGAGGTTTGAGGCGGAGGGATGGAGGCCGACATGGGAGCTGTAGAGGGCGGAGGAGGTGGCGGAGGAGGTGGTGGGAGAGGAGGAGGTGGGGGACGAGTTGAGGAGATGGAGAGGGCAGCAGTAGCTGGTCCGAGCAGGGAAAGCGAGTGTGTGAAGCTACTTCCAAACCCGAAGGTGTTACTGCCGATGCCACCAGCACCAATAACCCCCATCCCTCCTGGAACTCCCATACCAGTTACATTGTAACCACCAGTCGCCCCAAAACCAGAAGTCCTGTGAGGAGAGAGAGATCTTGACGACAGCGATGGGGGCCGGGGCAGAGTCAGAGAATAAGAGCTTCCTGGGATGGGGTAGCTGTTTAATTTGGGACTGGGTGGCTTAGTCTGCGGTGGTCTTCGGCCCAGAGTGTGGGCAGTCGACATTGTTCCTGCTTTGAGACTTAGCACCAACATACACTGCTGACAGGCGCAGGGTTGTCCCAAAGAAGTGATTGCCGAAGCGGGGAGTGCCCCGCTTGGGTAAGCGCTCCCATTCCCAATCCCACCGCTGCTCATCCTCATCCCCATGCCTACACCGGAAACGTCAACGCCGAGCAGTCCTCCATAGCCGGGCATAGACGCGGGTCCCCATGCGTGGTGGGATCTGGGTAAGGGTCCAGACACCAGTGGGTATGCCAGATCGGCGCGTCTCTGGATCCGTCGGCAGCGCTGCGTCTGCCCATTGATTTGGGTCATGCTTTCAAAGTCAATCAGGTAGCAAAACCCCAGCGGCGCCAGGTCCAGCCAGGGCTGCTGACGATCACGAGCTGCCTGGATGGCGATGCCCACCTCTGTGTCGTATGCTGTCCAACTGCCAGCGTCGTTCTCCCACTCCCACAACCAGCCTTGGCCTGGTGCTGTGGTGGGATCGTAGAAGCTACGTCGAACAGGTCGAAGGGTACCTGAAGCAAGAATCACACCACAGATAGCAGATCTGTATCTGTCAGGAAGATAATTTATTACTTCTTGTCACGGTTGGATGAACCCTACCTGTGTTGCACCATATATATTATGGTTGAATATTGGTGAAGTTGATTGTTATCACCCTTTTTTCCTCACTATTCTCTTTCTTTTCCATCCTCTGAATGTCAACAAAACTCTACCTGAGCTAAGAACTATATCTAGAGAAGACAGAATGGAAAGTGAAAAGTCCATCTGGCTACACATATTTTTAAAGATAACTTAATTCCATGGTGCCTGCAATATTTATTCTACCAAATATTGCAACAAGGTAATATTTTACACCTTAATATTACAGTGACTGTTGTCATTTAACAGATTTCACAGCTTTGTACCTTCAGCCTTTCTTTCTAAGGAGCCAAACGTTCTTTGAATGTTTTTAAAGTCTCGGTCTTGATCAATAGTTTTCTGAAGGTATTTTGATTTATTTGACTTTGTATTTTCACACAAGTTACAGTCTTTGTAGCTGATCGTCACCTCATAAAGTTCGATGTGTTCAAGGAACAAATATTTAACACACATTGATCAATATGTGGACATTTGGAAAACAAACAAAAAGCAAAATATTATTTGAAGGTTAAACATTTTACAATTAGGAGAAAATCCATAAAAGGCATTTCATTGGCCCTGAATGACGCAACTTCCTCTTAGATATTCAATAAATTTTCTGTGGGGATTATGTGTTCACTTGGTTGTAAATACCTGAACTTTCTCAAATTCCTCTTATTTGTATATTGATAGATTCAACAAGAGAAATGTGATAAAATACCACAAATCCCTCTGAGTATTGATTTTTAAAAAATAAAATGCTGAAAAAGTTGTCCAAAGCAGCTATTATTTTCTCTTCTTTATGAGAATGCCTCCCAATTTACTCAAATTAAGGGTAACATGCAGACAGCTCATAGCTACTCCACACATTCTCACTTGAAAAGGGTAACATGCAGACAGCTCATAGCTACTCCACACATTCTCACTTGAAAAGAGTCCATGCAGTGATGTTATCTCTCCTGACTACTAAACAAACAGCCTGGTGTTGTATGACAGGAGGTAGACACAATTTACTGCACTGCTATTTGCACTGAACAAGGTGAGTGTAGCCCTGACAAAAATCAACAACGATTTTATTTACTTGCTGTGAATCTGGGCAAACGTGTTGCCCCTGGTAACAACGCTGAGTGTTCTGGATTGTGACTTGCTGGAAGGCCTTGATTTGTTACAGATGGATGAGCTGGTGAGGTAGAAATGTTTGAATATACAAAACAGTTCCGTCATACGTGTCTGTGAGCCTGTGTTCTTGCTCTGTTCCTATCACAAGGTGACGCACGTGATCCTAAACAGTTTCATGATCCGAAATTAGGATAATCATCGAAGAAATCTGATACAATCAGCAGTACATGAATCTTTTACTCTGTCTTTGTCTGTGTGGATTTGCAAACTGCAGTCTGGCTTTTCTATGTTTCTTTTCAAGTAATGTCTTCCTTCTCACCGTGTGGCCTTTCAGTCCATGTTGGCACAGAATACGTTTCACTGTGGACAATGACACTGCTCATTTTAGACCAAATACATCCACAGGCCTTCCTCCACTTAACTCAAATGGGTCAGTTTTCCTATCAGACGTGTCCAAAGCCATGACAACCTCATCACGACTTTTCTTCCTTGATTCTGTTTGTAAACTTCAGATTTTGAAGTCGATAATAAATCAATATCTGACACATTATTTCTCTCGTTACTGTTGCTTTTACCTCCAACATTATATTCTTTTAGGTTTTGTTTGCATGGGCCCTTTAAATCAGCACATCTCAGACTCAAATTCTTCAAAGAGTAATTGTAGACGGTGATGCATGTTGGCAGGAGAGGTCTCTTGTAGCGGTCTGCATTACAGTGAATTTGAAGAAGAATGGCTACAGAAGAATATTTCTTTATCAAAAATCTGTTTTTGTTTAACGTTTTTCTAATCATTCTAATTAATGGAGTTAAACCCTTGAAATATATCTGGCTGCGTGTCATAAACATGCATAAATTAAGTTCGACTTGCATATGAAAAATTAAATACATTAACTTTTCAGAGGGCAAACGCTAAATGTTTGAAATTAACACGAGGGTGTTATGTAATCTCATTTGAGGCCCATTCTTTAGTCAATTTCGTTCTCACATGGGCCCCATATGTAAATACTGAGTATTTTAAAGAAACTACTAAATAAAAAAGCAATGTGCGGAATTAAAATGCTGTTTACGCGTAAGGTTATGCAAATCATATGGAAACAAACCAAACAAGGCGTCAAATCATCAGAGGACAAATCCATGCAAGACAATTTTCCCAGGGAATCCAAACAAGAGCGTTACAAAGGGAAGAAATAAGAAAAGGCCTTTCGCGTCCATGTCACTGTTCCACCCAAAGTCGCTCTGCTCTGACTCTCACCTGTGTCTTGTCGGAATTGGTGCATGGAATGTAAATCGATGATGTAGGGCGAGAGGCGAGAGTCCACTTGGCCGAGGACCACGCTACCACACCGCGGGTCGCTCCGGATGACCGCCTCGATGTGGTGACATACAGCCGGGCTGTACGGCCGCCAGCGTCCGTGCTCGTTCAGCCATTCCCATACCACCACGGCGGATGCTAGTAACATCCTACTCCTGCAGACACAAAACACAAATAAGCACAATAACAGCTGGGCATTAAGAGCCGACAATGAACCGCGAGAGGTGTTGGCAGCGGTGGGGGTATTTAAAGACGCCCTGCAGCCGCCCCTACGTGCATCCTTGTGCAAGGCGGCTTTGCATCCATCTTGCAACCTAAATGCGTCCTCTGGATGCGGATATAAGCGCACATCGCGGAATGACAGTCCGTGCAAAGTGTACCTTCCATGTTTGTAGTCTGATGTATGCAGCAATCGGCGGGCCCAGTGTTTTTCCCTGGAGGAGACACAGAGGTTTTCAGGTTCCGAGGAGCCTGCTCGCAGGATGGTTGCATCTTACTCCCTATGCAGATGAGTGACGTCTGCTGAAATCATTTCTTTGGAACAGTCAAGTTTGGGTGAGAGAGGAAGACGCAAACTGATTGCACCAGCCCATGTAAATAAGCCACAGGTATATTCTGACTGTGATTGTGGAAAAAGCACGTTTATGTATCGGTGGATCATCCTGATTTTCCACGACCATTGTCTTCGCCGTTAAGAGGAATTGCAGAACTGTTGCAAATATTATTGTGTGAGAACTGAGAACATTTGCTAAATTGATACTGTCGTTTTAATTGTACTAAGGATTTTCTTATTAGCTAATCTGTTCCATAAGGTAGCTCCTTATAAAATAAATATCGCCCTCTTTAGAGAACGCCCAGTATCCAATCAGAATCTAGCAAGAGCCTCTCTGACCAATCAGAAACTGAGTCATATGTAAGAGTTTTTATGTCGCAAAAACAAATTTGTCCGTGTCATACTATGGTAGCGACATATTTTACTATATATTACAAGAGATTACGAATAGCTCAAAGAAAAGGAAAAAAAAATCCTAGTTGTGGAGATGCCGGGGATTGAACCCGGGACCTCATACATGCGAAGCATGCGCTCTACCACTGAGCTACATCCCCATTGGAAGACGCGGCTTCAACTTTGTAATATAAAGGTGGCGATGATGACGTATGTGCCGTCTTTATCCAGCGCTATTAGAATAATGATTCGCTATTAACATCTTTTTTTATTATGTAAGACAGAAACAAAGAATACTATCGGGGGAAAATAACTAAATATAAACACAAAATTTGCTGGTAGTTTTTTTTTTTTTTTAATGGCCTGCAAAATTGCATTATTAATTTACATGTTTAAAAAGACCCTTTCTAAAATTAAGAATTTACAAAAACAAATGGAGAAAAATAGAAATATTCTGAAATAAAAAGTAAGACATTTTTAAAGTTAATATAGCTTTTAAAATGAAAAGAACACTACAGTAGAATGAAAATGTGTATATTTTAAAAATTGGTCAAGAAAAATCCAAAAGCTTTAATTATTTTGAAAAGTTTATTTAAAAAGAATTCAATTATGAAATAAAAACATTTAAATTTGTAGTTTATTTTGTTTTGTAGCAACATGTACATCATGAGCATATGACACAGACAGTTGAGCATATTAGCACCTTGTTTCAAAGTGTTAATACAGCAACAAAAAGCCTTTATTTTACTATGAAATATTCACCTTTTGAGTAGTTGTTGCTCTTTTACAATATATATAGTCAAAGAAAGTTAATCACTACTCAGCTGAAAAATATTATGAACCCGTTTACATTGAAAAGCTTGACATATATCTTTTTGTTTCCTAAAAAATAGTTTAAAGTCCAAAATGAGAAACTTTACACAAACTTTACAAGAACCATTTAAATGCATATTTAGAACAGCTTCATTCAGCCATTGTGTTTTCCCCTGATGTGTCAACACTAAAGGCATGAAGATAAAAAAAAAAAAAAGAAAACATTATGAGGCTGAAGCTGTTCTGACACGGTTTTCTAAATTTGATTTTTATTTTCAAATGGTATGACTTCCACTCTGGCTTACTTGAAATTGTGATCTTTTTCTTTATAAATAGCCCATTTTTACACCTTATAAATTCTGCTCGCGTTTTCACAGTGCAGTCACATCACCACCCTGACTCTCATCTTCGTTCTGCTCCGACCAGATAGCACTCCCAGAGAACTGCTTTAGGTCTATCAACAATCCAGTACCACCACTTGCTTCTGCTTTACCTTCTACTTTTAACTCCTGCTTTTCCTCACTGTTACCCCCCACCTCCTCATTCTCTTCTGGTTTATTGTCTATCAGCCTGTCTTCCTCCCCTGCTTCTGAGCCCTCCACATCTGAGTCATCTCCTTCGTTCTCCTTTGTGCTACCGCTGTGGTCCACACTATCCTCCTCTTGTTCATCCTCTCCGTCCGTGCCGCTCCCGTCACTCTGGTGCTGGCTGTCTCCAGAATCCACTGCTCCCTCCTCGTCCTGAATTTCCTCCATCTCTTCCTCTTCGTCGTGTCCGCGAGGCCACACCTGGACGCCGAGACGTGTTTCCACAGCCAGTGCTGCGGCCCTCACCCGGTCCCTGACCCCACCTTCCTTGTATATTATGTTCTGAACTGTGTATTGGTTATTTGCCTCCTTGTTCAGTTTCTTGTAGAAGAAAACCAGCAGTACAACAAGGACCAACAGGACGAGAGAAAGAATCACCACAGTGTCGGGCATTTTCCTGAGGCAAGGAGAGAAAGGAGATTTAGAATAAGTAAAACCATGAAACTTACGCTGCATAAACTTCCTTATGATTTTTAAAGGAAAGTTTGTGGCTGGGACATTAACCATATTCTAGTTAAGCTACAAAGTGCATTAACACCGTTAAATTTATGCTATAAGTGTTAGTTTTTTACATGTAACCTGTGCTGCTTTTCTGTACATAACATGTAGATGTAAAAATACGCAAAATATCTATTATACAAAAATGATATATGTACAAAATTATAAATTAATTAAAATTACATATGCTGTATATAAATGCAGTCCTCCGCTGAAATCAGGAGAGACCTCAACAGTGGCACCCATTGTAGTACATAAGCAAATAAAAAAAATAAGTAGCTGGTAATAGTCCCAGTGATTAGTTTTGACAAAAAAAAATAAATTTAAGAATTAAAGTGAAATAAATAAAATCTAAGGTGGGAGCTGAAGAAAGCAAAGGCAACTGTAGCAGTCCTGTTTTTAAAACATATTATGTTGTGATCTCTCAGTTTAGTTTTGTTTTTCTCGTTCTGCAGGTCTAGATTCAGACTACCAGGGGGCTGACTTGTGTTTTTTCAGTGCTTCATTCTCTCTTCTGCTCTTGTCCCTTTTCTCCCCCTCATCCTTTCCCACATCTTTCTACCATTCTTTACTCCCTTCTTTTTTGTTTCAGTGTCCAGAGATAAACCCAAAGCAATTTCTGGTGAAATTTCTCACACATATCAAGTGGAGCATAATGGCGACAGCTGTAATGCTAATGATAAAAAATTCTACATATCTGTCTCATGACGAAGCAAAGAAACAGACAGAATCATTGGGAACATTGTCTGCTGATTGTGACAGACATTTTTCAAGCTATGTTCTGTCAAAAGGTTTTAGGCAGTTAAGATCCCAGCTGCAGTAGAAAGCTCCTGTACTGTCCTAATTTTGAATGAAGGTAGATTAGTTGGCTCCAGAAGCTGAAGCTAGTCCAATATTGGGCTAAACCAAATCAGATTTCAGGCGCCTTAAAGCAACTTCAGCCTCAAAAAGTCATATTGAAGTTTATGCAAGCATTGTTTTATGAACGTTTCATTGTTAACATGTTCGTATTGGATGGTTATTTGCAGAGAAGCTGCTTTTTTTTTTTTTTACCTCACTGGAAACACTTTGAGTTCATTCCAGTATGTGTTTCATATAGAAAGTTCACTGGTGGCGCACTGCCTCCTACCTCCATTTTCAGTGTAAATAATTATTTGCTTCCCTGTTAATAACCTACCGATGCAAACATGAAGAGGTTTGAAGGTTAAGAAAATGATATAAGTTGTATAAGTTGGCTTGCTGCCCTGGGATAACTTAATGTATTAAAAATGAAATAATAAGAAAGATGTACTGCCAGTATGATGTTAAAGGTTCAAAACATTTTCCCAAACTTTCCCTTCCAAAATATAAAACAACCTCTTCAAGGCACAATGCATGTTATTAAACTGTTTATGAAAGATTTTGTTAGCTGAGGATCATTAATTGCATGCAGCTTGGTTTGATGAAACCAGCTTCCACTTTGCACTGCCCAGTCTTTACCTTTTAAGAAAATGTGCTCAACAGCAAAGACATGTTTTACACGAGTTTTATAAAATCAGGAGCTGCTTTCCCCCCGCCCCCTAGTTTTTCAACCTTAGCCGGTCCTGTTGTAACTCAATATAAAATCGAAAATCACTGACGTTTAGATGTGACAATGAATCAAAAACAGAAGACGTCCAGAGAGGGGCGCGTACATTTTCACAGGTCTGTATATGAAGTCAAATTTGCAGGTTTTTATTTAGCTCTCATGTGAAACGGATGAACTTATTCAGTGGTTTCCAAACTATTTCCTAAGTAGCACATAATTATAGTTTTAAAACAGAATGAAATTCAAATATTGAACTTCAATTGATGATTGTCAATGTGATGTGTGCAGGTCTGACAATAGACTCTAAAAGTTATTTTTCAAGATACTTTACCTTTGCGATAAACCTTCAGTTGAGTGTGAAAAAATCTCAAGTGCCTTTGTTTCAGCTGAAGTGTACAGTCAAAAAAAAAAAACCCGGGTAGTTTCAACGGAACCTGGAGCTTCTCATCCGACAATCCATCTGTATGTTTACATCTACAGCCTATAGAAAATAGAAAAAATTACAAAAGCAAAGGATCGTTTAGAATTCAGTTTGTGAATGTAATCACTTTAATAAACCACATTTTATACTTAACTAATTTGCCGCATCGCATTATCAGCCTGTTTATTTGTGAACAATATCAGCACAGGATGAATGCTATGCTTCCCATTTCAAACAATTAAAAAGCAAATAGTGTTGTACATACTCAAGACGTCTATTTCTGTTGCACTTTGCGCCGTCTGCAATGACTTGAAAGACAGGAAGCTGAGCAGATCTCTCTCAGTGCTGCTGGTTTCCTGTCAAAGTGATAATTGAGCAGCCTCAGTCAGTCTGCTGTGGCACAAAACATTCAACTTTAGATGATCACAGAGACATTGTGTAATAAAACAATAATAAAAAAAGACGCTCTAAATAAGCCGTAGCAGAAGAACTAGTAGCTGTAGTAGAAATGCTTTAAGTTGTACAGTGACACATATTTGATAAATTAAACATTTGAGATCAACAGCATGTAAAAAAAAACAGACTTCAGAAGATATAAAAGAAAAAAAAAGAAACCAGAAAGCTATGAAAAAAACTCACCAAAGTCGCTCAGGAGAGATAGACCAAAAGTTTGTGGCGCCAAAGACCCGAAGACTGGCGATGAGGCTGGTACTGGCTTACATGTCAGTAAGGGTGTGTTTGACTAATGTCACTGCATGCATGCAGATGAGAGGGAGAGAAGAAGAGCTGCGGGGAGTGATGCATGACATGAGAAAAAAAAAAAGTTTAGCTGAAACTGTTTGAGGTGGGTGGAGGCTGGGGGAGGGAATGCAAGCACAGATTAAAGGCAAACTTGCAGCGAGGTGTGGTGGAAGGCACAGATATGAAAATGCACAAATATTTATAGAAAGAGGAACATGTCTTTGTGATTTTTTTTTTCTCTTTCAAGGCAGACTTGTATCAGTACAAGTTGACAGAACAGGTGCAGTTAAATGCTTTAGGACATGGAAGATATATTAAAAAAATAAATAAATTAAAAAAACTTGCAAACTCACTGACGGTTTTCAAATTGAACGGTGCACATCCTGTTGAGTCTGGTTTTGTGGCAAACAACGAAGCTCTACAATGGAGAACAGAGTTCATGAAACAAGCGTCGATTCAGCCTTGATGTTGTGCACAAACGTGCCAGCCGAGCAACTTGAATCTGTATGAATCGGCGATCGAGTTGGTGTCTTATTTAATTCTTAAAAATATTGCATCTGCATAACTCGAGCCTTCTACAAGTGTATGCAAAGCTTAAACATTGTGCAGAGCTTCTGAAGCGACTTGGCCACATCCTGTTTCTGCACTGCTGGCCGGTTCACACGTCGTCTGCACTTAGCATCAACGTCTCCAACCAAATCTGTACCGTAACTGCACACTGTACACACCTGTTAAATATTATTACACAAAGCCACATTTAGATTTGGACAGTTTTGTTGAGGCCACTACAAATTTTTTTTTAAAGCTATTTTAACATGAAAGAATTGCACTTTAGGGCTGCAAAGGTTGCGGAGGCTTTCATAGTTTTTGATTATTTCCTGCGTTGTTCGCGTGTAAAAATTCGTCTTAGTTCAACAGCAGACATAAAAATTACACACAGCATAGCTTCTTTAGCATTTAGTCAAATGCTTTCAAATGGACTAATTTCTAGAAAGGGTTACTTTAATCTGAGGTCAGCTCTAGAGCTTTTCTTTATTAAAACTTTGGATGAAGGAACTTGAAAACTGTTTCAGTGTTTTTGCACAGTTGACTAAGTTTTCATCTTGTCAGACCACAGAGTTTTGTTTTTAATGCTTTCCAGCCACTTAAAAAAAAAAAAAAACAGAACACACACACTTGCTTTCAAACACCAGAATTTACTTTTTTTTTTTTGCCTTTGCTCACTTCCCTTTTTGATCCACTGAACATTCACAAACTTTTACTCTCTACAACCAAATTGGACCTAAACTTTTTTTTTAATGCTCTATTCTTAATAATGTGGTTTACCAGACATTTTATTAAGAGTGGCAAATTGGATTTTTAAAGGAAATTCATTTATGAGTGAACAACAGATGTTCACTCATGAGTTTGAAAGCAGCATATTAGAAAGATGGAGAGAAAAACCAAAACACAAAATACACAAATAGTCAGCGACTAAACTATGAGCTAAAATGACCAGAATAGTGGTGACATTTATTTCTGGAAATGAGAGGAAATAATTTAATGAGTGCTAGACAGCACAAACAAATTCTAAGTTGTTAATTTTTTACCTTTTTGTTCTAATCAATGCATAATCCAAGTATTCGTTTGGAAAAATTCAAGTAGTAGCACCATCAAATAACCGCTACAGAGATGAAGCAGATGTCAGTGAAAGAAAAATAACACACTTTGGATGTCAGTGTCAGCTCAAAAATAATGCTAAAAACTCAAAGCATTGACTTTAAAACCTCGAATTTGTAGCAAAAAACCAAGATCTTTCAGTTTTTTTGCAGATGCAGATAACATTCAACTTAATCCAGGAAATCTTCTCAAAGTTGCCTTTATCACAGCAGCGCACGCTACTGTTTACTTGCACTCAGTCGGCTTTAAGGTGAAATGAACTGCAGCGAGGCAACAAGCTAAAGAATAATATTGCACTCTCTTAACCAGACACATATTGTATGGGATATTTTATTAAGAATGACAAGTTGGGTTAAAAACAAAGTCCATTCATCATCTATTTAACAATTATTACACTCAAACACAGTATTTCCAAGGGTAATCAGAGCTAGAACTGATCACAAACACTTGACCATGAAGGGAACATTAGCGTAAACCGAAAGGCTTTTTCGTACAAAACATGAAACAGAGTCGAGTTGACCGTTACACCGTTGTCTGGCCGAACCTGTTGTTCGTAGCAGTGTTAGGAGGTCAGTGCATAATTAGAATTAAAGTATTAAAGGGCTCAACTGGAATGTAACGCTGTTATCCTACAACTGACTGCTACGTAAAACACACAGTAATGCCTCTAAATAAGGAACATTCACAAAAGTACGACTAAAACGAAAGAAACGGAACTAAAAGTGCCTCGCATATTTGCATATTGATGCGTATTTTGCTGAAACCAAAAGGAAAATAGTGTCATGTTAAATTCCTGTTGACTGAAGCTGCTATCAATGCGTATGTGTAATTCCAATCAAACACTTAAACCTCAAAGTGACCTATAAAACACAGTCGCTGCTCTTAACACACAAAATCACCAGCGCTCGACCCGGTTCCTTTACTGCCACAAGACGGGATGAAACTACATGTAAATACTCCACAACTTTCTCACCGCCCATCGCTCACGTGGTTCTCACTGTTTGTACATTGAGATTTTAGGTTCGTACATTTGAGCAGAGCAAACTATAGAAAACAGAGGGAGAACAAAGCCCAAGTCATGTAAAAAGTCGAGCCACGACTCAACACTTTTGCACCTCAAACTACCTGAATAATAAGCCCTAGAGGTGACATTTATGAATGTCCGCCAGGAAAACATACGTATTGGAGGTAATTAAGATGCTTTGCTTTAAATTGGCAACCTTCGGCCGAGTCAGCAGAGCTCCCCATTACGCCTATTATGACCTCTTGTGTTAATTTAAAGGAGTCATATCATTGTAACTCCTCTAGTCTTGCAGAATCAAAGCATTAATTTTTGTTGCAAGATTCAATAACTGCTACAAGATCCTATAGTTTTGCTATAAATTTCACTCTATGCAGATGACACCGTATTTACTAAAAAAAGAAAAATCATCTGGGAAGTACAGCCTTAATCACAGCAGCTGGAAGCCACTGTGATTCACAGTCTTTACACAGTTTTTTACACTCACAAAGCATTAAGAAGGTATTGTTAAGACTAGTAAGGCTACAGTCTATCGCTTCTTCGGGAGTGCGGTAAGTTTTACGCCTCCTCACACGTCGCCGTCTTCGATCCGGGTGAGCTGCCTCTCCAGCAGCTCGATTCTCTGGTTCTGAGCGAGCACGACTGCCCGTAAGGCCTTCATCTCCGCTAACAGTTCGCTCAACATTTCATCCTGAAACCAAGGAGAACAGCAAATCAGAAAGCAGGCTACGAGAGCATAAAGATGATCCCCTGTGGCTGTGCCGACGGTTTAAAGCATTAGGAAAGGATCTTTACCTCTCTCCTCGGCCTCTCGGTATTTCCATCCGTCTCCCTCGCGGTCGCCCGTGGCTGCGGCGTTTCTTCTTCCACTTCCTTGGCGGCAGAGATAGGCGTCGGTGTGGGAGCGGCCGCTGCGGTTGCTGCCGTGGCGGCGCCCCCGGCCCCGGAGTCCTGAGAGCTTAGCTTGGGCTTGCTTCTGAGGGTGTCTCTGTGTTTGGAGGGAGGAGCCGCGTACCCTCCGCTCAGCGAGATAAGCAGGGGCGCCGCGTCCTGTCCGGCGATCCATTCGTCTGCCAGCAGAGCCGGCTCCAGGCCTGCAGTGTCTGGGTAAAGGTCTCCCTGGAAGAGATCTGACTGGTGGGGCAAAAATTTAAACATAGTGAGAAGAAGTGTGGTTGTTTTTTCTTTTTTTCTTTCTTTTCTTCTGTACATTAATCCCAGTAATATTCTTTTAAAGGCTGTGTGTGCGACTTACTTTACGTGGTACGGTCATAGAAATGGGTTCCACTTTCCTTTCATGCAGCTTGTAGAACCTGCAGGTCGACAGGAAATTAATAACAGAACTGAATAGTCTTAGTAGTTCTATCTTGATGTAGAAATAAGGCTGAGTGGAAACTATATGCACTTTGAAGTGGCATAAATACACCTTAAGTCAACTTTTGAATATTTTTGAGGAAGCAGATGAAGTTTCATGTGATAACTGTAGCATAATTTTGCTCAGAGAACTGTAAACCACACGGAGACGTTTTGCAATATCAGTATTTTTGCATCAAAATGTGAGCGACCATGATTGTACTATACGTGGCCCACAGCATGACTCTACCAATGAGAGTCAGCAGGAAGGCATGCAAATCAATTTAATGAGCAGAAAGAAGAAAAAAAAACTTGTAACACAACTTCCCACATACTTAGTGGCACCAGTAAAATAAATTATTGTTTTACTGGAGTGACATTACTTCATATTAATTGTTTTTTTTTTTTTAAGTCCTATTGACATCCAATCTAAATATCTGAGTACATTCAGTCAGTTGGGGTAAGAAAATCTTTAACATAAGAAATGGCAGATGAGTGTTGTAGACCTGTCACAATTTATTTAATGATAAATTAAAACAAACTCAATCATTTCCATTGGCATGATTTATTTTTCTGTCTTTCTGCCAAAAACCGGTGGATAAAAGTCTTCAGCTTGGTGCTTTGGTCTCAGCCAGCCCTTATTTTGAAGGACAGATTTGTTTACCAAGGCTTCAGAATTCATTTTATTTGTTGTTTTATTTATTTATTTTTGGATATTTAACGTGTCTTCCAGTTCATTAGAATTGAAAGCTCATCTTTGAGAATGTGTTCTTGCATTATTATTTTGCCGTAACCATTATATTACTTAAAAATTGTCTCAAAAACAATATTATTGTTTATCGCGATAACTTCTGGAATAATTAATCGTCCAGTAAAATTTGTTATCGATACAGGCCTGGTGTTAAGTTGGAGACTAACAAAGAAGAATAGTTACTCATCTAAAGATGGGGATAATAACAGTTAGAGCAATAACGAAAAAAATTCAAATCAATCTGAAATGTGCAAAAGAAAAAAAAAAAAAAAAAAAAGAAAAAAAAAGAAGCTGGATGAGGACCGAAGCTGCATGCTGCAACCACGCACAGTGTGCAGGATGCTCACTGTTAGAAACCTGCAGCGTAGGGTGCCATGTTTGCATCATCAAGTCACCTTAACATCCACAATATAGCATGCTACCACATGCTAACCAGTTCACTGAGAGGCATGTCAGGATAACGACTTTACTTTGAACTTCAGTCAAATGGGAGTAAGATTAAACATTTTAATGCTTTTTACGAAATCTTTACCAGTAGAGCCACGGATGCAGCGTGATGTATGATGCCTCCAGTGAAATGTACTCGCCTGTTTCTGCAGAATATTCTAAACATAATATTCCAAATGATTACAGCAAAAAAAAAAAAAAAAAAAGAGCAGCTTTAAAGAGCTAACCTGGCAATTTCACACTTGTTGACATCCACGCCTCTTTTACAGAGAAACCCCGCGCCTCTCTGAGGCTCCTTACTGCTGTATAAACTCAGGAAGTGAACGTAGGGAGACTCATCTGTCACTTCAAAGTACCGGATGGTGCAGTCCCCCTGAAACGAAGAGAAATCAAACTCAGCCGCTTGAAAATGGATGCGAGGCTGCGTTCTGCATTTGAAGCTGTTACGCGTTTACCTTCCCACAGAGGTAGACCATGTTTGTGTCGGGGTCATAAAAGGGAAGGAGAACTCCGTTACTTGTGTCCATTTCTTGTACAGCCATTGGCTCAGAGAGATCTTTCTGTAAAAACAAAAACACACCAAACGCGTTACAGGGGAACATTAGGAATTAAAATACGGAGATGTTCTCTGTCGAGTCTCAGGAGTCTGAGTTGTTTTGCATGAAAGGAAAGAAAGGGTAGCGACTTCTAGATGTTACAAACACACCCGAAAATACTTCCAGCAGTAACTGCAGCAAAAAGTGTTTCGACAAAAGCATCGACACAGATGCGCCTAATTAAATAATAATAAAAAAAAGCAAACCCATGTATCATTTTCCATCTCCTTCTAACTTATATACCACTCTGAGTTGGTCTATCATGTAAAATAAAATAAAATAAAATAAAATGTAGCCTGATGTCATACCGTCACAAAATTAGGGGGAAAAAAACATGGATGGATGCTTTTATAAGGGACTGAATAGCTGGCAAGCGATCCTGCAAAACAACATTTTCTGCTGTGAAACTCCACTGAGTTTGTAAACGGCTTCGGAAAGCCGATGTGGTGGAGACTTACGGCGTCCCACAAAGCGAGCTGCCTCTCACTCATGCGGCTGAAGCCCGTGGTCAAAATTTTCCCATCGGCGAGGAAGACGGCTCTCATGGGCCTTGTGCCATCATGGACCTTTTCTCTGACCTTTTGGGAGGGAAGAGAGGCTGATAACAGACTCACACACACACACACACAACATGAGTAATGATACAAATGTTTCCTACATGTCTACACACACAGATATAAATATTCATGTACATGCATAAAACTGTGACGCTACCTTCAGGACAGCGCCGCGGCGTGGGTCGATGATGCGCAGGGCCTTGTCCTTGCACACGGTGCACACGGCGCTGCCGTCCTTATTCCAGCTGACGCTGTAGATCAGGTCCGGGTGGGCGTCGGCGAGCTGGTACACGAGTTCGCCCGTGCCCACGTTCCACACGAAAACCACGTTATCGCAGCCTAGACAGACGGCCGACAAAGAAGCTTGCTTAAAATCAAAAGACGGGGAGTCGAGGTAGAAGTTCTCGCCTTTGAAGCATCGTGGTGAAATATACACACGCGATATTATTTTGCATGAAAGTTCAAACTGTTTTTTTTTAGTTTTTTTTTTTTAGACATATTTCTGGATTTTCATCAAGGAGGCAAAAATTGAAATTAGACACTTGAGAGCAGAAACCATGAAATCGAACGAGGCGAAGTGGAAGCTCGCCATGTCCAAAGCTAGAGTTACTCGGACGGATTTCAAACGAAACGAAATCTGGCAGCTTCGGCATGTGTTCGAAACTGTAATTATTCGTCGGGTTATTTACGTTCTCCTTTAATCTCGCTACATGTTAATAAATCTCCAAGAAGGGAAATCCTATTCCCCGCCTTCATTATGCAGCAGTGTTGGACCTGGCCGCTGTCACTGAACACCAAGCAGGAAGAGAAGAGCAGCTCCTCAACTCTCACTTTCCACAGAACTCACGCAAAGATACAGAAAAGTCTATTTATAAGTTGTATCAAAACAAAAAAAGATTAGATAATATAAATATTAAAAAGTTTGGATTACAGCAGAACAACCTTACAATAGAAAACTGAGCAAAATCTAACCTTTACATTGAATTGTGATTATTAAAAATGTTCTTACTTTACTTCAGTAGGATACTTCTGCATTTATAATATTGTTACAATAATCGGGGTGGATAAATACTTATTTTAAGCAAATGCATGCTTATTATAATTGCAACAAAACCAAATATAACAAATATCAAATAGTTTCACTCTGGAGAATGCAGAAGAGAACGTACTCTTTGCGTAAGGCGGGCCTGTGCTAACCTTTGAGGAATGGCTAACAAGAACGTAGCTACTGCGAATATCACAAAAATTCAAACAACCTCAGCAGTGGCTGGATGAGGACATGGAGTTACGTTGCTACAATAACACAGAGGAGGAGGAAAAGTCACTATTGGTTGATGAATAACCTACAAGTGAGCTATGGGGAAAAACACTTCCTTATCCGGGGCTCTCAGCCAGGGTTAACGAGAACTGGACAGTAAAAAATGATCCCACCTGCAGTCAGTAGGATGTTGAAGGCACAAGGGTGCCAAGCCAGGATTCCCACTCTTTTACTGTGGCCCTCCAGGGTCACAATCGGGTCAGTCATCGGGCTGGTCAGCCCGCCGTCGGGGATCTGCCACACCTTCGAAGGACACAACAAACTCGATGTAGTGTTGCACCTCTGCAGTGCTTCTCGTCTTGCTCTCTCACGTCCTTCTTTCTTTTCTAAAGCAGACCTGATTAGGCCGAGTCACTCGAGACCCAGCAGTGTGCAAAAATAAAACCGTTTATCTGTTTTCCTTGCGGAAGTGGATAACATTACTAGTTTCTCATATTGAAATTACTATAATTTTACAAGAACTGGTCCTGAGAATGAATGCGATGTTACTTTGAGGCTCATAATAATTTATTCAAGTTGTTCTTGTTCCAGGTTAGAGCGATTATGTAACGTCCACCGTGAAAAGGATTTCAAAAACAAGAACTGGAAGAATATTCAGAGTTCTAGTTGTCGATTTGAGCTGAAGATTTTGGAGCTTTATCATCCATTTTACACATTGCAGACGAAGCAAATCACCACCATACTTGGCAGTTTGCATTGCGTTCTTCAGTTTGGAAAGTCTCACTGTGAGTCCTCCAAAAGATTTCCGGTTAAACAGCTCAGTCTGTGCCTCAACTGCCATCAAACTTGCCCTCGTCAAGTTTACAGTTAAAAGATCACTTACTACAAGACTGGGGGACAGTCTGCATACAGTTGAGCCTGCATGCACAGTTTTGACAATGTGAGGAGGAAATAAAGCGACGGCAAATTCCAACTTCTGCAGCACAATCCTTGTTTCTAAAAATGTTTTGTTTGTTGCATCCTGGAAAACAAGTTCCTAAGAAAGCCTCTGAAAGCCCAGAATAATAAAACCTTAACTGTACATCTTAAAACCTGGCCGTTAACTTGTGGTCGTAAAACTTGCCAGTGGTTGATCTGAAACCAGCTGGTGAAGGGCCACAAACCACCTCCGCATGAACAACGCTTGCCTTCACTGTGCAGTCCTCTGAGGCACTTGCGATGATGTTGTC
The DNA here is from genome assembly GCF_000485575.1 of Poecilia formosa. NCBI lineage: Eukaryota > Metazoa > Chordata > Actinopteri > Cyprinodontiformes > Poeciliidae > Poecilia > Poecilia formosa. The sequence goes on along the minus strand of NW_006799980.1, from coordinate 46,199 downwards.
GTCATGGGGACACCACTGGATGTCCAACACAGGCGCCGCGTGTCCGCAGACCGTGGGGCAGGACTGGTCGATTCTGCCGCTCTGTTTGGAGAAAACAAAAAGCTCAACTCCACTGACCTGAAAGGCTGCATGCATTACAGTACAGTGCCGTACAGTCTGGACTGCAAAAGTGCTTCGCGTGCATTAGTTTGATACAAAGGGTGATGTCATAGCGAAGCCTTTTGGCTCGAAAGGCACGTATTGATCCCCGGTTTTATCGGATACGGGACGCTAATGCAGACGGCCAGACCTTGCCGATCGGAACGACGAGGAAGGTGCCTCCTCCCCCCGCTTCGATGATGACCGCGATGAACTTGGGGTTGACGGCGCAGAGGGGGCCGTCCCACGTCACCCGGGACACTCTGACGTCGTCGAGGCAGTGCTCGGCCTTCCAGGCCTGAGCGAAGACGTGGCGAAACTTGCTCTGCCGGACCACACCTCTACGGAACGACATCCCTGCGGACGGATGGATGAGGAAAACACTGTTAGAGCGGAAAAACGTGGAGACATTCATTTATGTGATCCGACTTGACGAAATGTGGTCTACTCGTCAGGTTTTGTTCCGCTGTCAGCAGAATGTAAGCTTGCTAAATGTTTGAATTAAATGTTTTTTTCACTATATATTTAGATATATGTTATATATAAGCAAATGGGTCTTCAGAATTGTTTTTATTTTATTTTTTAAAGGCAATGACTTTAATTTGCTATTGATTTCAAATAAAATTTGTGTTTTTATGCATTTGCCTCTATAGTTGTGTATCTAAATTAATACTTTCTAAAGCTAAATACTCCAGAAAGAAACTCCTGTCTTTCAAGGTCCAATATCCTGCAACTTTTAAATACTAATTACCCTTAACCAATGTCTGTGGAGGGAGAAAACAGGGCTGTCAAAACATCAGGCGAATTCTTTTGTGCTTAGACTTTGTCCTGGGAAAGTACAGTCAAGACTGAGTGGACGAAAACGGCACGAGCGGACCAAAACATGCTGGGACAGAGGAAGCAGAAGGGGGTGGGGGTGGGTGGGCAGTGGAAGCTGCTGACCTCCAGCTAATGCTCTGCGGCTTGCAAAGCAAACATGAAAACACACAGGAAGGAGGAAGTCTACGGCGAATCACCAGACACACACCTGGAAGGTTTTCGTGTCATTAGGTTTTTCTGTGAAGGGTCGACGCGAAGTAGAGCAGAATTATGAGTGGCGAGGTGCACATTTGTGTTAAATCTTTTTAGTCTGATACCCCTAAATAAAATCAAGTGCAGCCAGTTGCCTTCAGAAGTCACATAATGAGTAGACGGTGTGTGATTTTATCTGGATGTAAATGCATGTTGTGAAGGCCTGAGATTTGTTAAAAAAAAAACAAAAAAAAAACATTGCAGAACAAACAACATCATTATGACCAAGAAACACAACAGACAAGTCAGGGAGAAAAGGTATGGAGAGTTCGACCTTTCCCCACTTCTTACCCTGTAACTACTGACCCCCCCCCCTGCACCAATCCCATGGCAACCTTGTAAGGAAAAGTGGGCATAGACAATGGATGGATGGATAAATCGGAAAGCAACATCCCAAACTTTGAACACAGAGGGCTGAAAATAGAAGACTACATCAACTCTTGGTCGTCCACCAGGTGGGAGAATTTGTTTATTTGCAATAGGCAATGTAAAAGGACAGCAAACACCAAGAAGAAGATGACAACAACTTTGAACTTTTTGACCTACATTTAAAAATTAGCACCCTTAACACCCCGGTTCACACACTAAAAGCGTGGTGGCATTTCAGGAGCTGCAAAAGCTTCTGAAATGCCAGAGCGGAGTCTCTTCTTCAGACTGGACCATAAACCCTAAACATACAGCCAGAACTTCAGTGGGACAGTTTGCATCAAAGCATATGCATGTTCTATAAAGGTCTAGTCAAAGCCTAGACCTACAGCCTAGACCTGTGGAGAGATTTAAAGTTGCCGTCCCTCTCTAACCGATCTGCCTTTGTCTGAGCTATTCCGCGAAGACAGACCGGTAAAGACCTACCTAGTCCAACAAAATCATCTATTTTTCCGTTTCACAATTAAAAATTCTACGAAAAACAAATTGTGGCCGTAACGTGGCAAAAAAGAAAAAGGCTCAAGAGATATAAATACGCATGCAAAGCACTGTTATGCATAATTTGCAAATGAGGATGCTATTGCTTCAAAAGCCTGCAATATCCTGCTCTATGTAGACCATATTCTACGCGTTTTACTCTAACATCACCAAGCTTGCATCAATTCTCATTGTTTTTCCAATTGTAATAACGAGGTATTTAAATACAGCATCTCGACATGCAAAGAGCGAGTAGGGGAATGAGCAACAAAGGATGGGCGTTACAGCGTGGTTAAACCAATAGTGAGACGTTTTTTAAAGAGGAACGCTCCCATATTTTAGAGGACAGTAACGTACCTGGTTTTTTTTTTTTTCCCCCTTCTTCAGCGATCGTGCTTAATTGGAAACAGGATCACCAAAGGCTGGTGGCAGGCGTGACAGGAGGCCAATAAAATAATCCGCCGCCAGCAGCAGTAACTTAATCCCCTCCCGTGTCCAGGCAGGCGTCCGTGGCTATTGCGCAGACCTATAATAAAACATGACGCTGGATGAAGAAGAAAAGAGCGAACATGCCTCTGTTGTAAATTTCAAGCATTCCAAGCCACTCGGCTTGGTTTTATTGAAAGTCTGCTGCAGGAAAGGAAATGTTCTAACCTCAAAGACCATGTCCCGCGCTGGTAAAGCCTAATAAATAGTGCACAGCGACGCTGAAAGACCCCCCACCCCCTCTTCTATTGGGAAGAGATGCAAACGCTCCGTCCTCCCTGTGCAAACGCCTGGTTTTGGAGCGATGGATTGAGCGGAATCCCAGACACTTCCGCTCCTGGGAGGACACATCAAAGATTAGGTGGGAGGACAAGATAGCTATCTCCCATTGGCTTTCCTGTGTGTTGGGATGTGTCCCTGCACCCCTTCCCCCTCAGGCCGCGCGTCTACACTGGGAATTACGGCCGCGCTGTGACTTCACAGTGCATTCAAGTTAAGTCGTAAACTACGTGATCTATTAAAAAAATAATACAATATTAATACATCTTTTTAATATTACTATGAAAAAAACTTCAGGTCAGTTCAAACTTATTAAAGACAGTATCCTGATCCTTAGCAGAGATAAAGAAATAGAAAAAAAAGGTGGTGGTGGTGGGGGGGGACCGTAGACTTAAATTTAACATAAAAAAGTTTATCATGCTGACCTTTTTTTTCTTATTATTTCTGGGTCAATTATATAATACAGCGCAATCATTCATGTCATATGTTGAATAAAAATGTTGATGACACTTTATTACTTTCTTTAGTCAATATTGATAATCCAGCATAGCACATGACTTGAATGCATCACGGAGGTAAAACGCGGCCGTAAAACGCTGTCTAGACGCGCAAACGTTGGGAAAAAAATTTATGAAAATCGAAAAGGTTTTGCTGTCACACATGTGAATGAAAACAAAGTTTTTCGGGAAAAAAAACAGTTGTCAATTAGAAAAAAAGGAACTGCAAAGTCACATTTTATTTTACCACCGTGGACGTGGACTACATGTTATTATTATGATTCGTTTATGTGGAGCTTTAGCGCCACCCTGTGTATTATCTTGGCGATACATGTGGGATTACTTTACCACCATACAGAGCAGTATTCAGAAGGCGATGTTCTCACCGACATTCTTTTGGAGGTTACACACAGCAGGAGCTACCTTTTCTGTAGAATCACAAACTGTTCCAGAGAAATTATTGCGTTTCGTTCAAATTTAGCAGTGCTCGTCTGTATCAACAGGTGGCTCCGTGGCGCAATGGATAGCGCATTGGACTTCTAGGCAAAGGCGAAGTGATTCAAAGGTTGTGGGTTCGAGTCCCACCGGAGTCGCTTTTTGGCGAGACAGAAAAGTACCTATTACTTTTAATTAAGTTCTTTTAGCGGTGTATTCAAATGCATGTTTAAACACACATTATTTACTTTGGTAACAGATCTATAACTACAACCCCCCCCAAATAAATTTAAGAAAAGAGTTAGTACGAAATTAAATGGTCGTACCGACTATGCGTCTATTCGTTCCTTTGTGGGGAACCGATGATATTCTCTTTGCCTCGTTGCCACTGCGGTTAATCTGTCACAAAGTAATATAGTTTTATCACTCCCATAAATGTCTACGAGCAGTCGCTTAGGTATTTTGTCATATAAGGGTTTAGATCCAAAAGGTATGGAAATTAAGTTTTATACAAATTGTTCACAAATAAAAATTCATCTGAATTGAATTACAGATGAGATCTAGCCATTTATTCATTAATATTTTCTTCCTAATTTACGAAAATATCGTTTGCCACAGGAACATTCGTGATGACCAATGTTTTTATGACTAGGGTTACTTTGTTTGTTTGCCACTCCGTAAGAAATGATTAAACCAATGCTACCGCTCAGTAGTTGGGGAGTTTTGTGAAACAAAATTTGAAATAAGCTGAAAATGTATTAGTGACAGAATCCGAAAAGAAACTCAAACTTTAACGGGACCTCATATATGTGGTTTAATGTAACATGTATTATCATAATGCATTATAAAAACGTCAGTTACCTACATAAATTAACTTCTGTGATTGAGATAATTTGAGGGAAAGTAGCAGCGTTTCCACACGGGCTTCAATGAAGTTGCACCGGCTGTCTCCTACAAGCTAATGTTAGGCTAGTTAGATGTAGCCAGCTAGCTTTAGATTATTATCATCGTACGCAGTAGTACGGTGAACATTATAAACAGTACTACTGAAGGACAACGATTACATTTCATAGGCCAATTTACTGAAAGTGACACCGTTGTCGTCGTCAACGTCCTCTGAATTATTTCCAGCTTTAGCCGAGTCGTATTAGCCTGAGTTAGCTCGGCTAGCCTGGCAGCGTATGGGGCGTCAGAGCTAGCAGTGACTTCACTGCCTGTCTGGTTTCCTCATCTGGCATTTTGGACACGTCAAGGTAAACATTCAGCCGCCAGCGAATTTCAGAGCTAGCTACTCTTTGAGCAAATTAATATCCTGCGCTGTATTTCGCCTGCATTGTTTAAATGTCAGCAGGTGAACCATGATCAAAGATGTCAGGTTGTTTCCCGACTTTAGCTCTTGTTAGCTGTAAGCGGACATCGGCGCAGATTTTAAAGTTTTTTATCTTCTGTCAGGACAGGCTAGCTCCTGCAGGTCAGGCTCGTTTCTGCTTGAACAACTTCATCGAAAGTGTGGTGTCACTGTTCATTTACTTCTTTTCGTTGGCGATGGACCTTCACCAGCTTAGCATTTGTTATATTTTGACTTAAAATTTAGCAATATTCAGTTTTAAAATCGCACAATGAGCCGTAGATCATTTATATAATTCAAAACAAATCAATGGCAGGCTTCATTTAATTTATAAGCTAGATTTTTTATTTATTTTTTTGCTAATTAGTAAGTGCTCTTGAATTCAGTACTACATTTTTGAGTAAGAATGGTCAAACGTGAACGTGTATTGATTCATTAGTTGACCTTTGACCTGTGATACTACATTCAAAGGTAAACGACAGCAACCAGGAACAGAAAAGAAAAACAACTTAAAGCTATTTTAGTTTGTAAACAAGACTGGAATAAGAGCTAAAATGGTTTATAACAAAAGTATAACGTTTTCTCAACAACAAGTTGATGGCATGTTTGATAAATAAGGAAAGTGCATTCATAAACTGCCACCTGGAATGAAAATATCCACCTCCCTGTTGAATGTCATGTATTAAAACCAATTAGACAAATTTTACTTAAGAGAAATTTGCATTTTGGATGCACCATTTGCAGTTCCAATCAAAACCCTGTTTCAGTTCGTCACTCAAACAAACCCACTACACTCATGCACTTAAACATTGCATATGCATTTATTGTTCTGGTTAAGTGTTTTGATTATTTATGCATTTAAATGATAATAAAAATATTGTTTTCTTGTGTTTGCCTTAATATTGAGGAGTATATTCAGAAATGCACAGATAAGATATTTTGTGGTCATTTTCTTTTGATGGCAAAATAAGTCTTTTCTGTTGTTTGGATAAACTACAAAATATTTCTAGTGAATTAAAGCTTCTTTATTATTATTATTATTATTATTATTATTTCAGCATCATTGATAATCACCAACCTCTTTCAAATATGCACTGTTACAGTGCGTTAAGAATAAAACCCACCTAAAAACAATTTCAGCGTGCACCCTGTACAAGACAAATTATATATATATATATATATATTATTTTTTTGGCAGTTGGAAAATGTGTAATGTGCTCCACATGTTTGTATTTATGTTACAACATATTTTGACATTTATTTTGGGCCCTGGTGGTTTTGTGGACCAGCCGACCTCTATGAAATATGAGAAGTTAGGACCTTTGATCTAGATAAAATGACTCTAAGAGACATCATGTATGTAGATATTTTTATTTCCTTCAAATCATCAGCTGTCAAAGAAGGTGCATATTTGATCAGAAACATCTGTAGAGAGCTGTGACACAAGCAGGATGGCTAGGAGATGAATTGAGCTGTGCCAACATTTTTGAAAAGTAGATTCTAAAAAATGAGTTACTTTAATTTTGCTCGCATGGAGAGGTTGTTGACCTGTCTGTCCTGATCCCAAAAACAGAGAAGTGAAACATGCACACATCTGCACTATGTGGATGACAAAATGTGACTACTACTAAGAGGGGGAAAAAGAAAAAAAAAGTCCCAGTCAGCACGTAACTTACTCCCATGCAGACTTATAACGGCTGTTAAACCATGTTAATCTTCCAGAGAAAGAAAATGTTCTTTAAGAGCAAATCGCTCTTCTTGGCTGCTGTTACTGCTGTTGAAAATTTTGAATCTTAGGATGGTAATTTATTTTGTTTTTATTTCTTTTTTTAACTTTTTGGACATCTTCCTTTTCAAGGTCTATTTTAAATCTGAAACCTGATTTCGGGGGGGGTGTGATGTCAGAACCGAAGAGCCCTACTCCCACCCCGGCCGGCGACACGTACAAAGGATGGGTCTTCAAGTGGACAAACTACATCAAGGGTTATCAGCGAAGGTGGTTCGTTCTGAGCAACGGCCTGCTGTCATACTACAGGTGAGGCTTCCTTGCAGAAAGCATGTCAGGAAAAACATCGGCCATCTTAGGCCACGTTCACACAGCGGGCAGATGAAACCCGTGTCCAACCTTTTCCAATATTTTCATCCTCCGAAAAGCTCAATGTGGGCCGCTTCCATAATTCTGCAGCAGAAGAAGCCAGATGCGGTAAAGCTGAAAACCAAAACGATGAACTTGTGAAAGAAGTCATCACTTAACAATCCTGCCACTTCTGGTCCAACTGCGCATTCAAACAGTTGCAGTCAATGCTCTATAAAAGGTCGTTGTTATTAGTTGTGCTTCCTTTTTTTTTTTTTTTTTTTTTTTTTTTTAAGCTTCCTTCATGTTTTACGATCTTGTGACAATACCGTCGGCTCCCGTTGCTGCATAACTTTAAAAATTGATCCACAGATGTCGACATCCATTATTACTTCTGCAAAACGATGCACCGCTGAGTGGCGCCTACGTTCTTCTGTGCATGCGCTGTGTGGCTCGTTTGTTAACGCGAGTCTGACTGTGGTCAAATCATTCAGAACAACCGAGTAAAAACAGAAAATCAGATTTCAGCAAAAATTGGAATCGAGCATCAAGACCTGCTGTGTCAATATAGCCTAATTTCTTACTTATTACATCCTCACTGATTCACCTATTTTTTTTTTTTTCTGTCATATTTACCGTTCTGATTTAACGTCTCCTCTAATATCTAACAATTACAGCTCATAAATCTGAATTGAGGTCTGATCATATCAGACTTAGAGTTTGAAATGATTTTTTTTGTCTAAAATCCAAATTAGGATTTATGTTGTTTTTTTTTGTTTTGTTTTTTTTTTCTTAAATCATTAGGACCCAGGCTGAGATGGGTCACACGTGTCGGGGCACAATCAACTTGGCCACAGCGGTCATCTCCGTAGACGACGCCTGCAACTTCGTCATCTCTAACGGCGGGGCTCAGACGTACCACCTGAAGGCCAGCTCCGAGGTGGAGCGCCAGCGGTGGATCACTGCGCTGGAGCTGGCCAAAGCCAAGGCCGCCCGCATGCAAGCCGAGTCAGGTAGGTCAAAAATGCATTTTTATCCAGGCCAGAAAAAAATATTTGATGTGGTGAAAATCATATCAAGTCGCCCTCATGATACGAGGGCGACTTTCATCTTGCAAATATGACAAGTTTTAATATTAATTAAGCAGTTTACATCGGCCCGTCTGTGTGTTCCCAGATCAGATCGTCTGGATTTAGTGCGAGGGATAGACGGCTTTGGCAATTCAGCCGATTTTAAACTCTTAATCTGGTGAATCCTCCTGGTGTTACCATGTTAATAGTGGCTCTCAATAGCAAACGCATTCGATACAGCAACAAACTCTTTCAGTCTTTTGAAGTGATGCAGGTTCCTCAGAGTTTAACTGAGGCTCACACCAGCACTTCTTAGCGTCTTGTGTTGTGAGGCAGAAAACGAGGCATCGTGGCCCGGTGAGAGAATATGGGATGGTCTGATGAATCTGAAAGTTTGAGCCAAATATATGTTTTGTAGAACCACGTTTCAAAAGTACATGCGGCTTTTATGACAGCTTTAAAACAAATAACCGCACAGTAAATGGTGATGCGTTTACACACACGGCTGCCCTTTTAGAGTGACTTAACTTCATGCGTACGTCTTGTCGATTGCACCGTTTCTATGTCAGAAAGTTCAGCTCTTTACAAGTAATTTTTTTCTACGTCAAAGAAATGATAAATTACTTGGGTTCTCTTTTTTTCCGTTTGGGCACGAATGTTTAGGAGCATCAGTGAAGAGGACTGAATACACAACATATTAGATTTTTTTTAATGTGATAAATGTTAAAGATCATGAATCAATTTCTCTACACTTTACAATTATCCATTACCATGTGTGTCTTTCACATAAAATTACTGCAGAATACTTTGAAGTTTGTGGCTAAGCATAAAAAAAATATCAAAATGTTATGAATCCTGTTGCAATAATGTGTAAAAATTAAAAGTCATATGATAAATATGATAAATATAGCTATTATTCCAAGTGAAGATCCCCCCTAACAATATTTAAATGACGTCAAACAGAAAATCTGTACCTCATCACTTTAAAGATATAAATATAAGTTTAAGAGTAGTCATAACAGATCGACCAGGTCCCTTCAAGTCGAACAAAAAGTGCGTTTATTTGTGCTAGTTATTAAAATAACTTTAAAACTGTTGAGACTGTGATCTGTGACGAGCTTTTACCCTTTAATAAATGTCTTCCAGGGGTTATAGCTCTCCTTGGTGGTCACAAACAAAAAACGTTTTTCTTGTAAATTCTCAAACTTTGTCTTTATAACAATCATTGAACAACCACTGAACTTCACCCAAGTAAAGATATTCAGTTTCTTTTCCTTTAAAGTTGCCCTTATATAGCTACATTCTTAACACATTTTCATCTAGTAATTTGTTCCTCTTGCTCTAATTGTGAACAGATGACTCCGGCGACGACTTCTCCCCGTCGTCCCTGCCCGTGGGCGGAGGTCAGGGTGGGGGCTCTCAGAACTCGGAGGTCCAGTCCACTCTCCGAACGCTGGGCAGTAAGGTGGAGGATCTCAGCACCTGCAACGATCTGATCTCCAAGCACGGCTCTGCCCTGCAGAGGTCAGTCTAACGCAGCTCATCGCACTGGAGGAAACTCTCTCTCTCTCTCTCTCTCTCTCTCTCACAGACCGTCTGGCTTGTTTGTCCGGTTCTACTCCTGACTGAGCAGCATTCCACAGCCTTAAATGTCAAATAAAATACAGGATTTCGCAAATCTTTCTTGACCTCGTCGTATTTCAGGTCTTTATCTGAGCTGGACAGTTTACGGCTGACCGGAGAGGCCGGGGATAAGATTCGTCAGGTGACGGAAAGAGCCACGCTGTTCCGGATAACCTCTAACGCTATGATTAACGTAAGTGTCACCTCCTTTGTTCTGTTTGTTTCTATTCACTGCCAGTTTCTATTGTAAATAGAAACTGGCAGTGAAAGTGAGTCATAGCAATAACAATTACCTGACAGCAGAGATTTACAATGTCCATCTTTGAGTTGCGCAACAGACATTGTCACTGCATTTTATATACAAACTTGGTTTTTCTTACAATTGCTTTGGGTTTCACAAAGACTGAAATGATCAATCGAATTAATTGGGGTGAATTGATTATTGAAACGATCGTCAACTAATTTAGCAGTCATTAAATCGTTACCCGGAGTACATGGACTTTGAAAAAATAAGATTTGATGAAAGAACAACATAATAAGAGAAGTAATGGAACCAAAACTGTTTAAAAATATAAACATTTTGCATTTAAGATTAAAGAAAAAAAGACTTTGTCTTTAAATATGTTCTATCCTGAAGTCCTGGAGTGACAGTTTTCGTTTTCACTGGTTCAAGTTATGTAAAATAAAAAAATAAAAAAAATTTAAGAAAGCACCTTTTGCTATCCAATTATTAATCAGTTAATAAAAAAAAAGTCAACAGATTAGTCCCACACTGCATTGTTAAGTGAGTCAGAAAGGACTGAGCTCTTCACGTGTTGTTAGAAGTAGATTTTTATCTGCAGATGCATCTTTTGCTACAAATGATCACCCGTACCAAAGACATGCTACGTTGTTACATTATCGACAGTAAAATTTTCAATTTCCTCCTTGAAAAGGAATTCATTTGTATTTGTTTTTTTTTAATGCATTTCCAGTATTATATTAAAAAGGCTTAAGTGGTTAATTGAAAAATGTACACACTTTTATCTGATTAATCGTCAGAATAATCATTAGAATTATTGTTAGTTGCAGCCCTGGTTTTGATCAAAAGTGATCCTACTTATTGCTGAACTTCTCCTCATCTCTGCTTCTTCTTTTTTTTTTCTTTTTTTTACATTAAAACCCTCCTGGTATGTCCATGTTCTTGGCGGCTGCAGGCCTGCAGGGACTTCCTGGCCCTGGCCCAGACTCACAGCAAGCGGTGGCAGAAAGCCTTGCAAGCTGAGCGAGAGCAGCGAGTGCGGCTGGAGGAGGCCTTAGAGCAACTGGCCAAGCAGCACAACCACCTGGAGCGAGCGTTCAGAGGGGCCGCGCAGGCTCACGCCATCGTGGACAATAAAGGTAAAGCTCTAATGTGAACCGGAGCTTTTCTCTAACTTGCTAATCATCTCATAGCCTCTTGAACTTGTTTTTTTTTTTTTTTTTTAAGCCAGAGCAGGGTTTCCCCACAGTGTATTATAAGCCTGGCGGGCCACCAGGCTTTACTTGTGAAGTGAAAGCAGAAACGAGCCTGTTGTTGTTGCTTCTCAGGTGGTGCTGGGCCGGGAAAAGGTGAGGCGAGCGACGAGGACGATGATAACGAGTTTTTTGATGCCATGGAGGACGCCCCCGAGTTTATAACCGTACCTGCAGACCCACAGTTCCACAAGTCAGTGTCACTGTCTCTTTAAGAGCCTATATATTAATTTCACATATTTACTCATTTGCATACTGGCTTCTTTGTGTTTTTCCTGCTTGTTAACATAATTGCCGTATGACAGGGAAGATGAGATTTCATGGTATGACGGACTAAGCAAAAATAAAGCGCTGCTGCATTCATACAAATGTTTATGACAAAATGGCTGACGGCATTTAAATAGCAGAAAAGCAAATGTTTCTTACTTTTGCTAAAATATAAGGACACATTAACTATTATAGGTAGACTGATTATAAAAAAACTTAGTGATGGTATTTATCTTATTAGTAGGAAAAAAGTTCACCAGCCTTCTTTCAGCCAGCAACATGTTGGGGTGGGGCATCAGTGTTTCTCTAGTTGCTGCATTGAAACAAGGCAAAATATTTTTTCTGACATCAATTAAAATAATGTTGAACCTTAAGGAAAGTTGTTGTGGAATAGTTTGAGTCTATAATTTTTTCCCCCCTATTTGGCATAAAAGGAAAAATGTTTATGTTACTTTAGAATCCATTTAACTTATTGTGGTTTTTATTTACGGCTTACTGTGGTAAAGTAGTCAGAAACTGTGCTGACAGAATCTCTTTCGTTTCAGACGTTCAAGCAGTAACGCGAGCGGGTTGAACACTGATTTGTGTGCAGACGATCAGTCGGTAGGTCCTACTTCAGCTCCTTTATGCACCTGGATTAGTGTTGTTGTACCACCATGTAAAGTCAAATCGGATCAGAGACATCAACACAGATATTCAAACCTTTTAATTTGGCATATTTTAGCTCAACGAGGAGCCGCTCGCGATGAACCAGGAGTCGCCCTCTCAGGACCTGGTGCCGCTGAAAAAGAGGCGAACACGCATCCCCGACAAGCCCAACTACTCTCTGAACCTCTGGAGCATCATGAAGAACTGCATCGGCAAAGATCTGTCCAAGATCCCCATGCCTGTGAGTAACCACGGCAACTGTCGGAGCTGAACTTCTGTTTCTGGCACGGCTTCAATCAGCTGTTAAGAGTTAAAAGGAAAAACCACAAAGGTGATACTCGGTCGCAACATTTTCCTTGTGAAGTGCAAAGAGGGAAGCCACCTGGTAGTGCTGTTGGTTCCTGTATAAACAGAGAGGAGGAAGTTGGTTTCGTTTAATTGTTATCATAAATTGATACCAATATCAAGGATTTGTAGCTGCTGCTTTCAAAGGATGTTCGTTTATTTTGCATAACCTGCACTTTATCATTTAAATCTGACTTTCTGAAATCATTAAGCCTCATTTAACAAAAAATTAAAAAGTGAAGAAATATAATCTAGCTATCAAGTATTAACATAAAGTAGAGCTGGGGAAAAATTTCTTAAAAATAACATCTCCCAATTGTTTTATGTCAGATTTCATTTCCAATTTTAAACATGTATTTTTATTACTTCCTGTTTTTCCTTGGAGGGGGAAAAAAAACAAATGATGGAAAACATCTGAAACTTGCTTATGTTTCAGTCATTCCTTCTGTGAGTTGACGTGAATTCAAAGTCGAAATAAATAGGAGCTTTAAAACATGCATGTCAAATAAGATGGCAGTTCTTGAGCGGGTTATATGGAGTGCAGTTGGTGGAAAAAAATCTTGATTTTTTTTTTTTCTTTTTTCTATCAAATCTTCAAATTATCTTCAAAAACAGTAAATTTGATTAATTGATCAAATTAAATAATCACCCAGCCCTGACTTGAGTTGCTTAGGACATTTCCTGTTTAAATGAAGAAGAAGAGCAAAGGTTATCATTATTTATTTCTTCTAATATGCACTGTGTTATTTTTTCCCCCCAAATAATTAAGTTGTCACTTAAATCTATAATTGTCTTTGTTTATACTTAAGCTTTGTTTTGTTCAGTTTTGTTATTTGTTGATTTGTTAGTTTTTTTCCCGTTGTTTTGATTTTCTACTGGTTCAAGTATATTATGTTTTAAAGTTGTTGTTTTTTATCAGGAGAAAGAAATAATCAACAGTTTACAGTAAAAAAAACTGAAGTGAATAAACTTAATATATATTCATTTAATCCATAAACACACGCTAGAGCTACAAAACAACTTTCTGTAGGCGTAAACAGAACGCCCTGACGCTTTATTCCACCAGCAATGTGACCTTTTAGTTCTTTCATTTGTATTGTTACAATAACACATTTCCACGAATCAGATCAAAAGTCGCCGCCCGGCGTCTTGCATGTCTTGGCAACAGTTGACTTGTTAAATTCCAGTTTAGCCGTCCACAGATCCTCCCCATTTCTGCCAAACTGGTGCAGCGACGTTCCGCTGACTGATCTGCTGCAGAATAGGTTATTAAGCTATGCTTATTCAGAGGAAGTCAACCTGCCCACTGCGTCGGTGCTGGGCCTGACTCGCACGCAAAGATTTTTCCCAGTCGCTGCTTGACGTCGAAACACCAGCCGTGTTTACGTTATATTGTCCTGGGTTTATACAGGTGACATGGCTCTTTATTTCCTGTTGACCCCATAATGAGTAACATTGACATGTGACTGTGCGACTGAATGGAATGGACTAAACACACTAAACACAAATCTGGACTTTAATATTCTTAAAAAGAGGTTAAGAGTTGCAATAATTGTACTGAGAGGGACATTAAATCCAGGTTGGAGCCTCGTCAGACTGAATTAAGATCGGTGTTGATAATCAGTGATTGAATTCAAAATGTGAAGCTCTTTTATTTAGCGTCGAGAATCTTCCTCAATTTGTTAGCTCAGCTTGGCTTTACAATCCTCCCTGTTGCTCTTGCTTCTTTGTCCACCACACTTTTTCCATCCACTAAACTTTTAATTAACCTATGAGAGGCTCTTTTGTGATGATTATTTGTGGTTTACCATCTTTATCTCTTGGAGTACTTTAAAATCAGCGCCCTACTCCTTAATCCCATCATGTAACATTTCTGGATTTAAAAATCTCTTTTTTTTTTTGTCATAGACATTATTGTACTTGAAGTTACGTCATTCTGTTCATCACATCTACATAAAATCAAAGGTTTCACTTTTTAATAAATTGAATTAATTAAAAGAACAAACATTTTAATTGCATCAAATTTCCTGTTTTTTTTTTTTTTTTTCCCCACCTAAAACGACTCTAAGCGCAAAAGTTCCTCCTTTCTAGGTGAACTTCAACGAGCCGATCTCCATGCTGCAGCGGCTGTCGGAGGACCTCGAGTATCACGAGCTGCTGGACAAGGCGGCCAAGTGCCACAGCTCCCTGGAGCAGATGTGCTACGTTGCGGCCTTCTGCGTATCCGCCTACTCCACGACGGTGTACCGCACGGGGAAGCCCTTCAACCCGCTGCTGGGGGAAACGTACGAGCTGGACCGCCGGAGAGAGAGCGGCTACCGATCCCTCTGTGAGCAGGTACTGAACAGCACAAAAGGAAAGAAGGGATTTGATTCAGGGGAAATAATGACAGACGGAAGAGAGAGGAGATGAAATAGTCCGGTAAATGAAACTTTATATCGTGACTGGAAGATAAATGTTCTTCAGATTGGCACAGAATTAAGGATTAAAGCTCGTGTATTTGCATTTAGGCAGTAGAATAGTGGAGGTGCAAATCCTTTAATCTTATTGAAGATGAATGTTTGGGTTTATATTTACTTGTACACATGGGAGTTTCTTTAGTGCAGTTTTGTGGTTGTCATTATCTTCCTAAGAGGAATTTCTTTTAAGAACTGGATGTAGGTTTATCCCAGCAGGGTTAGGCAGCAGGCACCGACGATTGCCCCACAGCAAATTTTTTTTGTTGCATGTATTTATTTATTTTTTTCTTTTCATAGGTGAGTCACCACCCTCCTGCGGCGGCACACCATGCAATCTCTGACCGAGGCTGGACTCTGAGGCAGGAGATTACTGTTGCAAGCAAGTTCAGAGGCAAATACCTGTCAATCATGCCTTTAGGTAAGCGATGATATGCGAGTCAAACACGTGCCTGGAGTTTTTGTGTTTGTTAGCACAGGGTGTGTTTCAGTCGCTGCATTTTTGCAGCATTAATAAAGCATAGAAACCCTTCACAAACAAATGGACACAATGTTTTTTATGCAGGCTGATAATAGCTAGGAAAATGTTTCTGACACGCCCGTTTTTTTTTGTTTGTTTTGTTTTTCCAAGGTATTATCAATCATCCAGTTGTTGTTCTAGCACATTCAGTTTTTCTTTGTGTTGTGTGCGTTTTCTCCCACAGGCACTATACATGCCATCTTTGAGAAGAGCAACAATCACTACACATGGAAGAAGGTTACCACCACAGTGCACAACATCATTGTTGGAAAGCTGTGGATTGATCAGGTGAGAGTGATCGGTGCCAGTGCAAATAAAACAAAGAAAACCTGGACATTAAATAAGATGAACTTGTACCCAGTGACCTGATAAGTTGAATCATTGCCACGTTATTGCAGGACCAGTTTTTGATTAGTCATTAGGAAACATTTCTAGGCTGAAGAACCTTTACCTAACATTATATCTTGACTTATTATCTTCCGTTTTTCTTTCAAAAGAAGAAAAGGACGGGTAGTCATACAGTATTATATGCAATACAAATCACACTTTTTTGTATAGTTTTGCTAGTTCTGGGACTTTTAATCAGGTATGACTCATATGGGTTTTTTTTTCTTTTAATTACGCACTTATTGTCTGTTGGGTTCAATTTTAATTCATACTGACATGGCTGAAAGCAAGTCCGCCAGAGCTGGAGGAATGAGTCTCCTTATGGGTCCTTGAACGTTGTGCCAGGTGGTTGCCAGGGAAATGAATGTAAATGACATTGCTGGCGGATGTTCTTTGTGTTTGTCGCTTCAACCGCCTAGCTGTCATCCCGGATTTACATTACATGCGTCTCCACTTTGCTGTGCACTTCACCAGCAGAACAGAGTTGTTTCTGGCTATCTAGGTTTAGTGAGTCGACAGTTTCCGTGAGTTTGTTGAAAAGTAGGTAACTGATCACAGCGTGTCACCAGATCAAATCATTAACATACAAAAGATCAGCCTAACATTTGACAATCCCTAAGTAAATGCGACTCACTCCAGTTCAACTTGTATATGTTTTTCTACTCCTCGTGACGCATTTTTTGACTGATGCGACTTAAAATCTGGAGTAACTTGTAGACCGTAAAATCTGTAATTAAGACACAATTGGGCCCCAGGGTGATCATTACTCTT
>NW_006799980.1:20885-28942 GCF_000485575.1 Poecilia formosa | reverse complement strand
TTTTTAGCTTTTCTTTTTCATATTAATGGGTCAACTTGACATCTAGAAATTATCTAGTCATAATTATTTGCCAGTTTAATCAGACGATAAATGAGGCCATGATGCCTCTCAGCTCCAGCAGACCTGAGGCTAATGGCTGAATTGCCTCCTCAGGGTGTCTGGGTAATGATCCGTTCCCCTAATTCAGATCTGCTTAATCAGGGACGCATCGAAACTTTGATCTGCGGTGGAAATTTTTCACATGGCCCAAAAATCAAATCGGTGATCAAAATACAGACACTGCAGAACAATGAGATTATTTTAAAACCTTTTTTTTCTTTTCTTTTTTTTATTATGTCTTGTTACTCCATTGAAACAAAAGCCTGATGGTGTGATGGAGGTGTTGGTTTCATATAACTAAAGTACAGCGTTTAAGAAACCACATGGTCGTTGTTGAGAAATCTTCTTCATTTCATCGCTCTCTCAAACAAGACAAGTAGATTGGCTCTAATGGCTGCTGTTAAGACCTCTGACCACTAGATGTCGCTCTTTGCTGTAGTTTCTCAACCAGTAAGCCTCGAGACGTTTGACTGTTGGATTCCCTAACTATCCTGCTTATCTAGTTGGTGGCATGAAAAATGGAGTCCTCATCCAGACTTCTTTATTACACCTCCAGGTGTTTAACACTTTTCAGAGATCGTTCTTTAATTGCTCTCAAATGTAGATGATGTAACTAAGTAAGCCAATTTTTGACTAATTATAATAATAATAATAATAATAATAATAAGAATAATCATTACCGAGTCTCTGATTTAAATGGCATCTCTCTTGTTTCCCATGCCTGAGTGAGTAAGAGAATCGGACCTTTATGGTATGTCATATTCACTCCCAGGTGAAACAGGAAGCCATGGTTGAGTAAGCCAGGTTTATTTGTACAGCACATTTCAGCAGCAGGGCAGTGATAGAAACACGATAAGAATATAATACAGTAACCAATTATCACAGTATAAGTATTATATTTTGTCAAAAGCCATCATCAAGCACAATCATCAAATATATTGATCAGTATTCCAGTTACTAATCAAAGGCAGCTCTAAGCAGGTGGGGTTTTAGCCTGGATTTAAAGGAACTCAGTGTTTTGAATGTTTTTTGCTGTTTTCTTGAAAGTTTGTTCCAGAGAATAAAAACTGGCCTGTAATTCTGCAGTAGTGACTTTTCAAGATTGTTTTAGTGTTGGTGGTTTGGCAGCTGCTGTTGATAAAGCCTGACGGAAGCACCTGACTAGAGGAATGAGTTTCACATTTGACTCGGATCAGATGCAAGCACAGGCAGAACCTTCTCAAGGCAAGTTATGGGCACGATATCAAGCTAGCAGGAGGAGGATCTTAGTTGATTTATAATTTCTTCAAAGTTTTCATGATTGAATTGGTGAAGTTTAGCTGTTTTCTCTACATTTATTATGTTTGTGCGTCGTATCGGTGCTGTTGATGTGCAGAATGACCGTCTAATTTTTTTCAATTTTCTCTATCAAGAAGTTGACAAATCCATTGCAGGCCCTGCAACAATTGACATGCAGCGTCGGTGCTTTTGTTAATTTTTCCCTGCAGTGTTTGAAGTGTTGATTGATAGCGACTTAGTTTCTCTTTGTAGATGAACTCGGTGTCGAGTTTCAACTCCATTTACGTTCAGTGCTTCAACAAGGGCATCTTTAACATTTTACAAGTGGAGTTAATGATTCATAGAAATGCTATTTTTACATATTGTACCCCTAACATAGGACAGTTATGCTTCTTATTTAAAAGATTAATTTATCTTATGAATTTTGACTCATTTTTACTAGGAATGCCAATCAATTTATCTGGCTTTTTATACATTTGCAGCAAAACAAATGTTATTGTGGATATTAACATATTAACAGTCGGTTATTAGCTCTTCATGAAATGATGCAGATAACTCTCTTTTTGTTGCCGACAATTTTAACTCCTCAAACTCTTCCTGTTTCCTCTCAGTCTGGAGAAATCGACATAGTGAACCACACCACAGGGGATCGGTGCCACCTGAAGTTTGCTCCCTACAGCTACTTCTCACGAGACGTAGCCAGAAAGGTCAGAAAGAAGCGGAAACGGCTTGACATATTTATTTCTTCTTCTTTTTTTCCCCTCCTGTTCTTCCGGTTTCGAGCTGTGTTTCTGTGTCTCGTTGTTTATAGGTGACAGGAGTGGTGATGGACAAGGACGGAAAGGCCCACTATGTGCTGTCGGGCACGTGGGACGAGAAGATGGAGTTCTCCCGGGTCATGCAGAGCAGTCGGGGCGGAGAGAACGGCACCGAGGGCAAACAGAAGACCGTATATCAAACCCTGAAAGCTAGAGAGTTGTGGAAGAGAAACCCTTTGCCGTAAGTGGATTTGGTTGCAGAGTTTTTACTGCAGGGCCAGAGGCTATGCATAACTACTTAAGGTAATTTCAGTTTGTTTAGCTGTTGTTTACATACCCTTCGGTTCAAGCACTCGCTTTAGCCCTCAAACGACAAACCCAGCGGTCGTCCCGTAAACGTTAGTAGTTTTCATCAACGCTCAAGTTAAAACGAGTCCAACTGTGCAGCACATTTCAGCAGCGAGGCATTTAAAACTGCTTTACACCATGAGAACGTGATGCAGTAAACAAGCAATGAACATTATCCTGTCAAATGCACATCAAACATGTTAATGTTCCAGTTAATGCTAATCAAAGGCAACTCTAAACAGGTGGGTTTTTAAATTTGGTTTAAAAAAAACTTAGTGGTTTCGCTGTTTTGCAGTTTTCTGGAAATTTGTTCTAGATTTGAAGTGTACACAAACATGGAGATGTATAATGTGCAACCTCATCACGCCATACGGACTGACGTTGCTTCAAGTAACAACTTATTTTTAAGCAACTCGTTTGAATAGCATAGCTGTAAAGTAAGATCCATGGAGTTTCCCAATACACTGATAATTAATTAGACTGCTATTGTCTGATATCAGTATGGTGCCGGACTACCACTGGAGTAGGAATCCCAGCTGTTAAGAAGCGCACACACACGCAAATTGCGCATTGAAAGGCTGCTGAAAGAGTGAGGAGAGTTGTGAGTTTTTTCTGGTTGCAATACAAACTCAAAACATACCTGTTATGTTGTCAAAGACAAACTCCAGCATCTCGCGTAACGATGCGTCCTGTTAAACCCGTCAAACCACATGGCGTAGTAATTTGGCTAACGAGCCGAAACAGAGAACAGGATAAAGTTTGACTTTCCAGACGTAATTTCACATTTGGTTATCCAACAGATAAAAATATAAATTTCTAAAAACTTACGTGGATTTTTCTACTTTGCTTGAATTACTGTCC
Source organism: Poecilia formosa (assembly GCF_000485575.1). Lineage (NCBI taxonomy): Eukaryota > Metazoa > Chordata > Actinopteri > Cyprinodontiformes > Poeciliidae > Poecilia > Poecilia formosa. The sequence continues at coordinate 25,598 of NW_006799980.1, read as the reverse complement.
ATATTGTAAAGAGTTTTGTGTTTTCTTCTCTCTGCCTTGAAATCCAGGATTTCTCCAAGAAGAATTGCTTCATAATCCTGCATCAAAAAAAATATTGAAGTTCCTTCTTATTTTAGAAGATTTAACTCAAGCACTATTAAAACCTGCTTTAAAAAAAACAATGTAAAAGTTGATGGTGACTTTCAGGATTTTAAATTTTTTTTATATATTTGTATATTTTTTTATATATTTGTAATTTTAAGATGTTTTCTAAACAACATCTTCAAAGTAAAATGGACTTTAGAAAATCCACACATTTGTGTAATTTGCCGCGATGAGCCGAAGGTCTTTGTCCGTGTGAGTTTTTTCAGACGTACGTACGACTCACTTTGCTCCCTGCCGTTTGCTTCTCCCTCCAGCGACGGAGCCGAATCCATGTACTACTTCACCGCCCTGGCTCTGACCCTGAACGAGCCCGAAGACGGGGTGGCGCCCACCGACAGCCGGCGCAGGCCCGACCAGCGCCTGATGGAGGACGGCCGCTGGGATGAAGCCAACGGCGAGAAGCAGCGGCTGGAGGAGAAGCAGCGCAGCGCCCGGCGCGAGCGCGAGAGGGAAGCGGCGAGCCAGCGCGCCTCGGGCCAGTCGGAGGAAGGTAAGAGGAGAAAGCGCGCACGCGCTTCGTTTTGCGTTCCTCTTTTGGCTTGCTTGGGGAAAATCCTGGAGTTGATGAGGTAAAAACAAAATCTCTGTGATCCCGCCCTTTTCTCTTCTAAAAGCTGTCGATGAGGACTCTTTTGTTGATCACTCCATGAAAAGCAAGTATCCCTCTTTAATCTACCAACATCCCCTCTCCTTACGCTTAAATCGCCGCCTGTGAAGTCTTCCAAGCATGTTTTCACGAGTTCTCCCTCTTCCAGGCGCTCCGCACGACTCCTACAAAGCGCTCTGGTTCGAGAGCTGCGAGGACCAATTCACAGGTGAGCAAGTTCACATCTATAAGGGAGGCTACTGGGAAACGAAGGAGCTCGGCAACTGGGAGGGTTGCCCGGACATATTTTGACCCGGGAAGCGCTCTGCGGAGACTGACACACATCAGAGCTGGACGGACAGCTTCACAAAGCCCCGTTTGTCCCCTGATCGGACGGCTGCTCCCCTCCAGCGGCTCTCTGTTCTAAGAGATCCCCTTCCCCATCCCGGACGGTCACTACTGTCTGCTTCAGAGACGCGAGAGAGATTGAAGGATCTAGTCTTCTGTGTCCAATCGAGTCTCAAGCTACTTGTTTTCCTCTCGCTGTCGCGTATCCAGGAGGATTGGGATTAAATGTTGTTTTTTTTTATTATTATTATTGTCGAGGGGTTTCTGAGTTGGCTCGGTCTGAAGAAATAAGCAGTGCTTCCAAATTTGTCGAGTCTGTGCCCAAGTCAAATCAGGTGGAAAGGAGATTTCTTTCAGTGTGCTGTGTGATAAAGTGATCCACAGAACTATCTACTCGGATAATAACGCTAAAAAAAGAGGGTGAAACCTGGCTAATATATACAGTTATATTAAAATATGCTTACAGTTTCATTGAAATGTCAACTGGTGGCCTTTAAAATGTTTCTGTTTCTCTGATTTAGTGTCTTAATGTAAAGAAGTGAATGTTTGCTTGTTTGTGTGCTTGTGGGTAAGACATCTTATCTGCTCTTCCATTAACGAAAAAAACAAAACAAAAAAAAAAAACATGGCCACTGGATTACAGTGCGCTCGAGAAAAGACTCAATAATCCAGAACACTTATCGACCATCAACACTGTCAACACTGTCGCATTTTATAGATAGTTTTTTTTTTTAAACAAGATTCAAAGGAAGATATGACTGAAAAATAAATAAGTCGGCTACAAGATTTAAACATTCATCGCCTTAAAAAAGAGCAACCTGCTCTCATCTGCTCCGTCGTTGCAGCTAAATGAACAAAAATACCTGCATTTATTTGGTGTTAAATGTAAAAACATGTTGGAAAATGACAGCAGTCTCATTCACCCAACGCAAGATGCCACGTCGATATTTGTTGTCATAAGCAAATTAAGTTTACTTTCGGATGAATTGGAAGTAAAGAAGAAGAATTAGTTGGCAAAGTACGGAACTCAAACGATGACAATAAAGCAAACAGTTGAGGTAAAAGTAAACATCACAACCCCACCGTATGTCTGATGGAGAGTTTGTTTATATGCAAGTATAATTTAACACCAAAAACATGATTTGAAATGTTTCCTCGTGTGTATGTGTGTGTGTGTGTGTGTGTGTGAATTTCAAAAATTTGTAAGTGTACTTAAAAATGAAGAGTTCAGACACAGACGTGGCAAATAATGAATTTATAAATGTATAGAAATTCACATTGTAGTATTGACAATTGTAGGGTTTTTTTTTTTTCAAAATGTTTGGTTCTTGTAATGTGGGAGGACTGTCTTCATTTTTCAGAAAAAAAAGGGAATTCTGTACTTGACTGAGTAGAGACTTGACATTGTTCAGTATTTTGTATTAACACAAAAGAGAATCTGTAATAAATACTGCAACGTCAAATGTTTCCTCTGTCTGCTCGTTTATTTCAGATCTTTTAATAGTTAGCCGTCCTGCCGCCTTTTACACAGCAGTCTAAAAACATTTCTGATACTTTTTGTAAATCTGCATTTTATAGAAATGCATTACAGAAAACGATACAAAACATATTTTGAAAAAGTTGTTTGCTTTTGAACCTGTTTAAATGAATATGTATTTTTAATATAATTATTTCAGTCACGATCTTTGTTGACACAAATATCAAAATCGTGTTTGTCTTAAATAAAATTAAGAGTACCATCTTAAAATATTAACATTAAACATGAAAGCTGTCTGGACATGCAATTAACTCAATACATAAAATGTGAAATATTTGAAAAATATAACTACACTCCTGTAACTATCCTGGGTTCATTTTTAGTTTTACTGTAGTTTTCAATTTCCTTTCATTCACTGCCTAATCTTTACAAATATCATAACCTTGAGTGCAAATACCTCTGCTTCACCAAATATTAGTACAGTTGCTAATTTCTTTAACAATATTTACACTTATAATACATGTTTAATTTATTTTTGCTACAAAGAAATATGGGCAATATTCACAGTTGAATTAAGTAGGTTTCCAGTGCTAATTGAGCAGAATATCACACCTTTTGGTTGTACTCAGCCACTTCACACACATGAAGCTTAACCTCACCATAGCTTTATGCTGGGATAGTAATGATAATTATAGTAATAATGTGTTTTATTTATTGGTACTTTTCAAGACATCATGGACACTTTCCAAGAAAAAAATACATACAAAAATACACAGGAGAGGGGAAAAAAAGAAATGGAAAAATTACTGAACAAGGGAGCTTTGTTTTTACACCCTTATGTTTTTACTCACGGTGGCAAAATAAACTTTGTTCCTCCACCAGCTTTGTTTGAAACGTTATCCGTCTATAGATAGNATTAGCTGGAAATAGGCACCAACAACCATCCTGACCCCACTAAGGGACAAGGGTGTAAGGAAAATGGATGGACAAAAGAGAAGATACTGTCATGAAATGACATAAATTATATGTTTCCCCCTACAAAATCAGATTAAATGTGCATGAAAAGTAACAAAATGACATACTTTGTATATATAAAACATAAGTAAACCAGTTAAATAACAAAAAAAAAAAGCCATCAATGTGGACATTTTGTCAGGATTAACATGGATGCAGTAATATTCTTTCACTTCTCAGTGACAAAGCATTCTGGGGGAAGAAAGGTTTCCCACAGTGTGTTACAAGCCTGGCAGGCCACCAGGGCTTTACTTGTCAGTGACTTAATGCAATCAACAGTGATTTCTCAACATTTTGCAAATTAGTGTTATAAACTGAACAAGAAAAGCTGTTAAATTAATAGTTAAATCCCAAAACGACATCCATGGCAAGGAGTGTGCTGTATGTAAACTTCTGACCAAAACTGCTCCCTCCATTTGGAGGTTTTTCAAAACTTTAAAAATCCTCCTTGATTCACTTCTAGAATTCACCTTATCCTGTTTGATATGTACAATATTTATACAAGGAAAAAAAAAGAACACACAGCAATTTAAAGTGCACCTGCTTAGATGGATGACTGGGTCTTAATTTGCGTCTGTTTCCTGAAATCGTTACCACCTCTTGGCTCTGAGAAGTGAACAGACAGCTTTCTGCTCAGCTCCTTATCAGGTGAGGATCATTCGAGGCGTCCAGCGTGCCTCAGCACCGTACAAAGACCACAAGGAAGGAAGCAGCTGGCTTACAAATACTTGAAAGAGTCTGCATGAAGGTTGAATCCTTCTCTGTATCTCAACCAAATGAATGCGTCCAAACTAAAACAGGCAGATGAATTTTCACTTTATAATTTAAGCCACACGACGGCTTCACTTTGCTGCTGCTAGTGGTTGGGGCTGCCTGTTCTTCTCCACTTCGGCAAGATTCTTACTCCAATACGAGGGATTGCTGCAAAGTAAAAGTCAATGTCCCACTTTCTTGCCCTGGAGGAGGGATTGCTGCAAAGTCAGTGACTTGATGCAATCAACAGTGATTTCTCAACATTTTGCCAATTAGTGTTATAAACTGAACCCAACTGGAATCCGTTATAACTACAATTTTTGCTTAGAAATTAGATCAGTATAAAGGGCTTTGAGATGATGATTATTGTAAATCACTGCAATATAAATAC
>NW_006799980.1:13221-19023 GCF_000485575.1 Poecilia formosa | reverse complement strand
AAGTTTCAACCGTTCAACCTAATCTGCTCCTCTCAGAAAAATGAAAGCTGATGAGGATGTTCAAGCTGTTTCAGGAAACTACGTCCACAGTGAACCATCCGGTACTGCCGTGCAGCTTTGTGCGTGTCTATCAGAAAAGCTACGTGTGCGCATCACAAAGCCTCTAAATCGCCCAGTTTCTTCTGCTGTGCCATCACAAATGATAGATTCTCCATAATTAAATCAAAACTGAACTGACGGAACGCTGAAAAGTGACGTAACTCCAACGTTTTCAGTCTGTATTCATGAAATAAGTCTCCTATAAAGACCACGTGCAGAACGCACAAATAAGGCGCGCGACAGAGAGCTCTGTTACGCAGGACTAATTCAGACCCGGTAGTAAATTTACGTAGCCGAATTTATGTTATCTAGAAAGTTCAGAGTCTTTCCTGTCATGTGATTCTTGTCGATGGAGCTCTCCTCAACTAAAAGAGTTTTTTTTCGAAGAGAGTTTTAGGAAAACTACAAAATCTCTGAGGACCTCTCAATCTCGTCAGCTGTTTTGAAATAGCTGTAAAACCATAATATGTTGGGCAAAACTTTGATACGGGATAATTTTCGAATGATGAAGGCCTTCTCTAGCGGAAAAAAAAGTAACGTGGAGCGGTTGTTTACGGAGAAAGCCGAAAACACCCAAAAACAGATCCCTCACGAGGGATTGTCGGGCTTAAGATCAGAGAAGCAGGGTTTCCCCCAGTGTGTTATAAGCCTGGCAGGCCACCAGGGCTTTACTTGGCCCCCCACCAGGCTTAGTCTGCATGAAGATTCAATCCATTATAACTACAATTTTTGCTTAGAAATTAGATCAGTATAAAGGTCTTTGAGATGATAATTGTTGTAAATCGCTGAAATATAAATACATTGATTTGAAGATCAAAAGCAACTACCGAAATAATCCAAGACTGAAGACAGAGCACACTCCCTGCTGACTAACTCCGTAAACATCCTCAACAGGAACAACCTGCCAATAGCATCTGGCATCCAAGTCCTGATTTGTGGCTCTCTTTCTCTATNACTTTGTCTGAAACGTCTTGTAATCTCTCGTGTCTTTCAGCCAAACTTATCTTAAGGTGCTCTCTGCATCTTTACCAATAGTTGTGCATCGGACGCTGCAAATCCTCAGTTGGCCCGTCCTGCTTTGCTCTCGGCTAGAAGAGCTGTTCCTTCCACTAAACACACCACAGGCGCCTCTGTTCTCTTGCTGTGTCATGCTGGCAGGTTTATCTGAAAAGCCCGCTGGAACCTACCATCCCATGCACGGAGTGCGCAGAGAACACGGTGAGCTGGGGGGGAGGGGGTTCGGCTTGAACTCTTCATCTGTTTGCGACCAGAGGAAGAGAGGGACGCTCTGTTTTCACCATCGGGGGCACACCCTGCCTGCCCTAGAGCGGTGCAGCGTGACGAGAGGCTGAGAGAGACCATGACGGGCGGCTGCAGCCTGGCAGAGAGGGAGGGATGGGAATGCTGAATCAGTGAAACTACATAAAAGGTCCAGGAGAGGGTGAGCGAGTGGGTAAATGGCAGGGAGAGAAAGGTAACAGGAGGGGGGTGGGTAGGTGGAGAAAGATGAGCTGCATGATTCCTTTTCACTCATTTCGTCAATAACCTATCGGGTTTACCACTATTTCAGCCATGTCTGTGTTTTCCAAAGAAACTTTAAGCTGAAGTTAATCTCAGTGGTGACTTTTGTTTACTTTGGTTTAAAGGCAACATTGTTGCGCTCACAGTTAACATCAGCCCTGAGAACCAAGGTAAGATTCTACAAATCTACATTTCTGGTTTTGCACCGATTGTCATATTGGCTACTTTTTTTTTTCTTCTTCTTCTTTTTCGCATCGATGCCCAATGAATAAAACATGAGAACATAAGCGCCACCCTTCAATCTCTTATTTGAACTCTGGTTTCCTCTGTCAGATGCAGGTAGATGAGCCGGTGCGTTTGCCCAGGTTGTCCCGTGTCGCAGTTTGTGGCGGCACGCACGGCAACGAGCTCTCAGGAGTGTACTTGGTGCGAGAGATGCTGAAGCCGGAGAACAGAAAGGAGGACGGGGGGCCCGCGTCGCTGCTGATGCTGCTGTCCAACCCTCGGGCCGTGCAGCAGTGCACCAGATACGTTGACACTGACCTGAACCGCTGCTTCACCCACGCAACCCTCAAGTGAGGCTCTGTTTTTGTTGCAGAAAACCATCCCGCTTGTGTCACAGTCACATTGTTTCAGGTCATCAAACTAGTTCAGATATCACACAGAGAAGCTCTGCAGGTTCAAAACAGAGTTTTTAAATCATTATTTACTGTGTTGAGGGAGAAAGTTCTTCAAACTGACCTGCGTCAATGTGAAAAGATGCAACTGACCCTTTTGTTAAACTGTGACTCAACAGATTTATCCTTCCATTCATTGTCTTCTGTTTATCTCTGGTTGGGTGTCAGAGGTACCAGCCTAAGCCAAGACTGGCAGAACCATAAATTTAGCTTTTTATTGGGAAATCCCAAAGCAGAAAGTCCAGGCACCAGTTTAAGGTGATAAGCTCAACCTCAGTTTGGTCCTGCTGCAAGAGAAACGATTCAAAACTCCCGAAACAAGCCGACCTCTGAACGGCTCAAAACATAAAAACTACGATTATGTGACATGACCTTGAACAGGCCATTTGCTTGTATGTTAAAAAACTCTCCAGTATGGATGAATTAAAACAATTATGCAGAGAATAATGTTTTCTTTGTTGAAACAACCATTTATTAGATTTTTTTTTTTTAACCTGTGACCAGATTGATTTGGATTCCACCTTAACCCTAATAAATGAAATCATATATTAAGTTAGTACAGCACTCCATTAGCTAAAGTGTTTGTGTTCTAGTGGCCCCGCATCAGAGGGGGCCCCCTATGAGATCTTCCGGGCCCGTGAACTGAACAACCTGCTGGGTCCCAAAGGCAGCCGGGCGGCAGTGGATCTCATCTGTGACCTCCACAACACCACCGCCAACATGGGCCTGTGCTTCATCGCTTATTCTGACTGTGACTGGGTCTGTCTTCACATATTCAGACACTTGCAGGTAAATGCTTTGAAGTTTTCAGTGGCAACCTGAGTAGAAATAGTGGACGTGTTAGTCGAGATCTGGCAGAGAGCGTCCCGACTGTCTTGTAATGTTTAATAGAGGTCTTAAGTAGTTTCGATGTTTTTCTGCGCAGCACCTGGCCATGACCTGACTCTTCAATGTTTATTTACAATGTAAGAACAGTGGACAAAGTGTAAAGAGACCACATCAGGTTGAAATAAAAACTGTCTACTGCAGATGAACAGTGTCTGAAAGTCTTAAAGAAATGGGACAAAATTTGTTGCAAACCCGAGACATAAATCATCCAAAGTTAAATCATCTTCTGCAGCTCTTCCTAAACATGTGCTTTGTTTTTTGTTTTTTTTTTCTCAACACACAACATCATTTTGAGGAAGTTTTTACCGAATATCTCTTTGGAAATGGTCTTACTGATGTCAATACCTGTCAGTTTCCAAAGTGGCTGCACTCAAGTGCTCTAGAGGAGGCATAGATTTTCTCCATGGACTCTGAAAGCTGAGGTATTTTTTTTGTTTTCTGATGAGGATAAGAACAGTGATGTATGAAAGATAACAAAACCATTTATTTCAGCCAAGAAACTGCATGGCCAATTGCAGGAGAGGAAGGCAGCTGAGCTAGCTGGAGATGTGCACTTGAGAATGTGACGATAATATGTGTCGCACTCGAGGATTACCTCTGGGCTGTTTATCTTGGTAATGCGCTTGTCACTTTGTTTGTAGTGCAAGTGTGAACATGTTCAAGTGACACTAATATTGTCTGTAAGCCTGTTGTTCATAGTTGCTTGGAAGCCGAAGAAACAAGAACAAACTGTACCTTTGTGACAGACTGACGGTAATTGTGCAGAAAGATTAATTTCAAACCGGTTCTTGTTATCTGATGGGAGTACGCTCGACTCTGGTTCATGCCTCCAGTTTTTAAATATTTTTACGCCTGAGTGATGATTCCTAGATAGATCAGATCGGATTCGCGAAATGATCACAGTGGACAGAAACAAACTCCAGAAAACTTGAACAACCATTTCCATGAAAATTGTATAAATTGTGTAACTTTGGGTTTGTTCGTAATTCCTGTCAGAAACAGATGCCGGATACGCCAATGAGATTCATCCATTTTGACGTCTCCACTAAAGAGTCATATTCCCTCGACTCCATTGGAAAACACGGCTTTGGTGAGTTTTTGCCTTTTGCTGTTTTTAACATAAATGCGTCTGATCCCACTGAAAGGATGTTTTCATGTAAATCCTGCTTTGTGTAGCCATGGAGATTGGTCCTCAGCCTCATGGGTGTGTCAAGTCAAACATTTACACAGCAATGAGAGAAGGTGTGCAGCACATGCGGGATTGGGTCAGCTGTTTTAACTCAGGTGAGTCCAATGTGAGCATGGCTCAGTTACCTGTATGCAGAGGTGGGTAGAGTACCCCAACATTGTACTCCATATCAACATTAAAAAGAAAATATATTTTTATCAACATCATTATAGCTATCATAGTATATAGTTTTTTTTTTTTTTTTGTTTTTTGCAAAAGCAAGAAATAACTACTATATCATATTATTCCAATTTTATTTTAATTTTTGTGTTCACACAGTGAAACTGCCCCTGTCCTTCCTAACATAACTGGGGCCTCCAAATGCACGGTCTGCATTGAAATGCCTTGCAAAGCAGTATTTCAAAAGAGCTTATATTTTATAAACAATAATATTACTTGCTATTAATTTGGTGTCAAGAGATGAGCGTTTTCTTTTTTTATGGTAACGAACTGCCACGAAGTATAAATCTGAATTTTACTTTTGTGTTGAATGTCTGTTTTATAATATATATATGTACCATCAATGACAGAAAAAAAAACATTTTTACTTTCCTGCCAAATTCACCAACTGCACAGTTCTGTAGTATTTCAAAAGGGCAGAAATAAATATATTTTTTAACAATAATATCTGTTGTTAGTCTGTTTCTAAAAGATGAGTACATTTTCTGGTGACCAAGTGCCACAAAGTAAAGAACGTTTACTTTTGCAACATTTATCAACTGTAAATTTCTTTTGTCTAAGCAGATAAGCAGTATGTCAAAAGAGCTTATATTTTATAAACAATAATTAATTTGGTGTTAAAAGATTAGTGGGTTGTTTTTCTGGTAACAAACTGCCACAAAGTATAAATCAGATTTTTTCTTTTGAGTTGAATGTCTGTTTTATAATTTATTTACACCAATGGCAAAAAACAAAACAAAAAAACATTTTTAGTTTTCTGAAAAATTCACCAACTGTTTTCAGATTAAAAACATATTCTGCCCTATTGACCTTTATGTTACCTGTAGTTACAGCAGATTGTTTGCTAAGATCTTTTGAACTGCCTTTTATCTGTGTGGGAAACAATCAGGAGAAGTTCCAGCTTTTACACTGATCTGTGAAAAGCCGTAAAACAGCAGGAGTCCAGGCCAATAGAGGAGAGTCTTTGCTTACACTTTGTTTAGATAAAGGGGACAAATGGCCTTAGATCGAGGAAACAAATTGCAGGGAGTTCCTGGCTTTGGAGAGGGTCAGAGACAGCTCCTGGTTGGATGAGCAAAGATACGCCTTATTTGAATAAATTAAAAGACAAGAATACGCCTTTACTATAAAACCGTGAGAGGAAGATAGAGCCAGAGATTTTTCCTAAAATATTAAAACTTACAATCTTCTTCTTCAACATGCCATGAA
>NW_006799980.1:4402-12482 GCF_000485575.1 Poecilia formosa | reverse complement strand
TGGCGAGCTGCTGAGGCCCAGCCCATGAGGCAATTCAATTAAAAATACCTTATTACTTGTGAATGAGCTAGTTAGTCAGGAGCCCTCCAGGGGACACAGGGATTTTTTTTTTCTTTTGCGTTCCCTCGCAATAATCTACTGATCAGTTCATGCGGCATAATTGATACTGTAAGCCTTTCTTACGGTGGCCACCGTACTTTCTGCTTTAATACAAGGTTATGTAAGGTTTTTCCAGGAATGTTAATATCTCGTTGTGAAAAATCAGACGTTTTCTTTTCCTTTAGTATAGAAAGGCACTACAAACCTATTATATAAACCGAAACGTTCCGTAAGTAGGAACGAAATAAAAATACATCCAAACTATATGGACTATTTCTGAGTGATTATGATGGGGTAATCAGTCATCTGATTGTGTCTGTTGTGTTCGTGGTCTGAATGGTTTAAAGGGCTGCTTTCAGTGCCGTTCCATCTTAGCCTTAACAGGCATAAACATGCAGTAAATAAATCGATTTTCAATCAGTGTTCTGCGCCAAAGCGATAATAATAATAAACAAGTTTTCAATTAGGCTCTATAAAAGCCTTATGAATGAAATAAGTAAGTATTGATATGACAGAAGCAGCGGCTTTGACACCTGGTGGTGGGCGTGACGATGTGGGAGTGACGTCATCAAGATGAACGGGAAGGTGACTGGCTGCTGGCTCTGTGTTATGAGGAAGTGGGTGAGCTGGGTGGTCAGTCCTCGCAAAGTTTGGAGCATGATAATCAAAATTAAGTAATTCGATAATTGTGACAGAACAAAGAAGAGGTTTGGAGTTGATTGATACACGGACAGATGAGATTCCCCGACTTAACCCAGTGCGGCCCTCTACCACCACTAGTTTGCTGTGTTTTATAAAAATAAAACGTGTTTATTATTATTAACGCTTTGGTGCAAAAAACTGATTGAAAGTCGATTTATTTACTGCATGTTTATGCCTATTAAGGCTAAGAACGGCACAGAAAGCAGCCCTTTGAACCATTCAGACAACAGAGACACAATCAGATGACTGATTACCCCGCGATAATAACTCAGAAATAGTCCATGGAAAAACCTTATAACCTTGTATTAAAGCAGAAAGTACGGCGGCCACCGTAAGAAAGGCTTACAGTATCAATTATGTTGCATGAACTGATCAGTAGATTATTGCGAGGGAACGCAAAAGAAAAAAAAAATCCCCATGTCCTCTGGAGGGCTCCGTAGGTTAGTGTAGCAAATAAACCATCTCCTTTACAAACATTTTTATGGCTTCAATGAAGTGATTAGTGTGTTTTATTGATCGATTCTAGTTTACATAGTGAGGTTACAANTAATATCTTGAAAGGATAAAGATATTTAGATCAGGACAGTTTGCACGCCAACTTTAAAGAAACATTTTCGTTTCTTTAAGGAAATGAAAACGTTTCTTTTAAGTTGGCATGACAACTTTAAAGTTGTTTTAGGGGGCGTTTTGCCATTTACTCACTAAATTAGTATAGTGGGTAAATGGCAGGGAGAGAAAGGTAACAGGAGGGGGGTGGGTAGGTGGAGAAAGATGAGCTGCATGATTCCTTTTCACTCATTTCGTCAATAACCTATCGGGTTTACCACTATTTCGACCATGTCTGTGTTTTCCAAAGAAACTTTAAGCTGAAGTTAATCTCAGTGGTGACTTTTGTTTACTTCACAGTTAACATCAGCCCTGAGAACCAAGGTAAGATTCCACAAATCTATATTTCTGTTTGGTTTTGCACCGATTGTCATGGCTGCTTTTTTTTTTCTTGTTCTTCTTTTTCGCATCGATGCCCACTGAATAAAACATGAGAACATAAGCGCCACCCTTCAATCTCTTATTTGAACTCTGGTTTCCTCTGTCAGATGCAGGTAGATGAGCCGGTGCGTTTGCCCAGGTTGTCCCGTGCCGCAGTTTGTGGCGGCACGCACGGCAACGAGCTCTCAGGAGTGTACTTGGTGCGAGAGATGCTGAAGCCGGAGAACAGAAAGGAGGACGGGGGGCCCGCGTCGCTGCTGATGCTGCTGTCCAACCCTCGGGCCGTGCAGCAGTGCACCAGATACGTTGACACTGACCTGAACCGCTGCTTCACCCACGCAACCCTCAAGTGAGGCTCTGTTTTTGTTGCAGAAAACCATCCCGCTTGTGTCACAGTCACATTGTTTCAGGTCATCAAACTAGTTCAGATATCACTCAGAGGAGCTCTGCAGGTTCAAAACAGAGTTTTTAAATTATTATTTACTGTGTTGAGGGAGAAAGTTCTTCAAACTGACCTGCGTCAATGTGAAAAGATGCAATTGACCCTTTTGTTAAACTGTGACTCAACAGATTTATCCTTCCATTCATTGCCTTCTGCTTATCTCTGGTTGGGTGTCAGAGGTACCAGCCTAAGCCAAGACTGGCAGAACCATAAATTTAGCTTTTTATTGGGAAATCCCAAAGCAGAAAGTCCAGGCACCAGTTTAAGATTCTCCTCTGTTCTGACGTCACCGCGCTTTCTGATTGGCTACCTGTTACATTCAACAGGTTGTATTATCGTTCCCAGTCAGGGCTGCGATAAAAAGGCCAAGACAACCCAAATTGGCAAACTTTTCCAAGTCTTGACCGGTCCGTGGTAGTAAAAAGGTTGGGGACCACTGCTCTAAAGCTCCCAGCATTGCACAACAGATGGCATTACAGTCACACCTCTGGCATTTTTTCACTCACAATTTGTATTCATTAAATTTGCCGCGCATCTTAGCAAAATGAAACTAAGCTATATATATATATATATATTTTTTTTTTTTTTTTTCACCGTTTTTATTCGCAACAATGTAACATTGTCTTATCTTTATATACACATCCACAAATAAAAGCAAAAGCATCTGGATTGTTTACTTGGGTGGAGTGAAGTAATATCACTGAGCTGTGAATGTGGTATAGATGAAGGAAACTTTTAAAAAAAAAGCGTAGTTGCACAGCTGGATTTTTTACCTCCTCATTCCTGACATACCTTTATTGTTTCCAAAGGAAATTTAATATCTGCGTCATTCTGGTAATAACTTAGAGCTAATATATAGGGCTGAACAAGCTCTAGAATAACAAATTTCAGGAGCAGCAAGAGAGACTTTAGGAACCTTTGGATTGATTTACTGCTCTGGGTAAGTACATTTCAGACCGTAGCGTTAAGATTTAAAGGTTTAAATACAATAAACCTTAAAAACTAGCAATTTTTTAAAAAAAAGATTTGCCTTTTAGATATGATTTATTGACAGATTTGTTTTTAGATATTTAGAGACCAGTTTTAAATTGAGGAATTTGTAAACATTTAAAACTAGTTCGCACTGATTCAAGGGCATAATGAGTAAAATAGGCAAAATTATGTCAAAGTTCCACCACATTAAGAAGTATCAAAACATAATTTTACTTTTAGTTCATTTTTATATATAGTATGAAAATTACAAAATTTGTAAAAAAAAAAATATTTTTTTTTTTTTGCTTTTTCTCACTTTTTCATAAAAAGGCTTTTGTTTAGAAGTCATGAGTACCTTTTCCCATTTTGTTAAATTCTTTAGCAGTCATCCTACATTTTTTTTTTTATATTTTGTGCTTTGTGGACCTTATAGTAACAGCTAGGTTACTTAAAATAGGTACTTAACATTTCAACAATATTCTAATATGTGGAGTTTATATTCACATTTTAGTTCAGATTAATCCCAGAGTTCAGCCCTCTCTGATCTGTATTGACCTGAATATGGATGTCAGTACAGTAGCAATTTTCAGATTGGCAAAAGAGGCCTTTTTCTTTCTTTTTTTTTATTTTTTGCATGTCTTCGGGTCTGTTTTGAACATCGACTTGAATTTGACCACTTGGGCAGGATCATTATTTGAGCTCTCCATCCCTTGGGAGAGATGAAGAGGCACAGGGAGAATCACAGAGTACCAAAAATACCGGTCTCTTCATTCTTGTTCATTCTCCTGGAAACATTGTAACACTTTTTGCATTGGCATATTTAACACCTCCATTTTAAGGCAGACCTTTCAAACTGTTTTACAAAATACCCCACTACAAATAGTATTGATAGAAAACCATATAAGGAGATGACAGACTTTATGAGTTTGTGTCAAAAGCCGTTTTTAAAACCTACTCCATTATGTAGGATGCAATGCATGATGGGATGAGTTGGAGCAAAAATAAATAAATAAATATATATATAAAAGCAAAATTAGAAGCCACATTCTAGATGCAATTTAAAAAGTGTAATTGAGATATAAGCCAACCCAGAGTAGCATCTTGTTATTCTTCATGGACAACTTTCAGATAATTAGCTGCTTGAGAAACTGCTTTCACAACTGACAGACAGGATTCTAGCTCCAACTGTGTAAAAACCAATCAAAATTCATCTTTTGTAAAAAAAAAAAAAAAGAAAAAAAAATGTTTTTACCTCTATATCAGTTTTCTTTTTCAATAAAATTGGAACAAGTTAGGTTTCAGTTCTGACATCCACCTTGTGGGCTTGGGGAGTGAATAGCTCACTAATCAAAGAGTTGATGTAGCTCCATCAATTATAAATGGTATAATTGATGGTTTTACAACTCACAAAGCGTTGCAATCATCCCTGGTTTCCCTTGCCTGCAGCAGAAACAAAACAACTAATTAAATTAGAATATAGTTCATTACTATTTACTTATATTTGCACATTGAAATATACATTATTTCTCTCTAAAACACACACAGGACAGTGAAGAATAAATTTGGTTAAATTTGCCTGCAGGGTTCCAGTAGCGTTTCCAACTTCTGCTGTCTGTCCACTTCAGCCGTAAAGTGGTGAGGACATCCCTGAGTTTCCGCGGATTTCTTTTATCATGTTCAAAGTCGAATTCCATCTGGATGGGAATATTTCTTTTGTCCGTGGTCAGCAGTGGTGGAGAAAGTACTCAAAAAAATTTACTAAAGTAAAAGTACAAATACACAGACAAAAATGTACTCAAGTAAAAGTAAAAGTACCACATTAATATTTTACTTAATTAAAAGTAAAAAGGTACTGGCTTTTAAAAATACTTAAGTATTAAAAGTAAAAGTACTTGCTGAATAATACCAACGCATTATATTTCTTGGCATTATCTAGGCTAACTGAACTGACTTCATAAAAACGCCCCACTGTTGATGAAACAGTTTCAGCAAAATGTCTTCAAAGTTTCCCGGCAACGTCAGTCTCCAGAGCATCAGTTGCTGCATGTTTTAGCGCTTTTGTGTCTTTCTTGTGGTTTGAACACTTGTGACCGCAAGAGCGTTGCTCAGACCCATGACGGTATTGTGGAAGACTGTTAGTTGAAAAAATAATAATAAAGAATTTAAAACACTGCCTCAATGCAAGTTAAAAATAATTTTCTGCACTAATCATAAACTTTAAAAGCACCTGACTATGAGTAAAAAAATATATATATATATATTAAGTTATTACTCAAATATGGAACAGAATGAGAGCCACTGAAAAAAAAGAAATCTGACTTTATTCTCAGAATTCTCAGATTAAAGTCAGAATTTTGACATTTCTCTCAAAATTATGATTTTAAAGTCAGAGCTATTATTTTTTAAAATCATAATTTCTTTGAGATAATTATGGATTATTTTTATTTGACAGACATATTGCCAGTTGTATTATAATGTTTTACATGCATAAAAATCTAATTTTGTACTTTTTAAAGTACTGAACGGACACTTGTAGACTTCCATACATGAGGCTCCGGTTCAAATTATTAATAATTTAGGCTTTTTCAGTTAAAAATATGTTTCAAAGTTAATTTTTTTTTTACTTTCTAACTTATAAACATATTTTAAAACAGTCTGAAGCAAAGATTAATGAAAATGCAGCTCAGTCATACCTTTTTTTTTTAACTTTGAATGATTTTTAACAATTGCTAATCTGAAGCTGCATGCGGCCATCATCTTTGCAGCTTACAGAAACTTACATAATTAAACTGCTGCAATTGAAAACCTACATAAGTGTTTTGAAAAATTACACTAAATACATCACCACATTTAAATATAATTTTAGAATATTATAAATTGTATGAAAGTCTAAAAAATTGCTGTAAATAAAAATAAACCTTACTTATATGTTTTTAATTACCATAAACATTTGTGTATTTAATAAAATGACTTGACAGCCTAAATTAAGCAAACATTAGTATAGGTGAATACATGTGAATAGGGAAGCAGATGTGTCTATTTCCAAGTCTTTGTGACTTGGAAATGTCTCTATGTTAAATGATATTAAGTACTGATGAAATATTTCCCTGATTCACTAACGTTTGAATGAGTTGTTTGTTTTGCCTAAATTTACAGCACTAAGATTGAAAAAGTATGGGTCCTGAAAAAGTGTTACCACTACTACTGATACTAACAGGTGCGTATGACATTACAAATTCAGTGCCTAAATACAACAGCATATGATGCAAATATTGATTATATAAAATGTTTCCACTCTAAACAAATAAACAGCTCAGAAGATGATGCCTGCACAGACATCTACAAATCCTCCGACCATGACAAACAAACAGCCACAGCTGCTCCAACCACAACCACAACAGCTCCAACCACAACCACAACAGCTCCAACAACAACCACAACAGCTCCAACCACAACCACAACAGCTCCAACCACAAACACAGCAGCTCCAACCACAACCACAGCAGGTCCAACAAAAACCACAGCAGCTGCAACGACAATCACAAACACAGCGACTCCAACCACGACCATGGTACCACATTCCACAGCAACATAAGCGCCCGAAACTTCCATGGCGACACCGTCCTTATCAATATAGGCGCCCGAAATATCCATGGCGCCACCGTCCACATAAACATAAGCGCCCACCAAAACCACATCCCAAAAGAACAACACATGCTCCAACTACAACCACTAAGGCTCCAACCACTACAACAGCAGAACCAACCACAAACACAGCGCCTCCAACCACTACTACAGCTGCACCAAAAACATCCACAGTGCCTCCAACCACAACAACAGCAGCACCAACCACAAACACACCGCCTCCAACCACTACTACAGCTGCACCAAAAACATCCACAGCTGCTCCAACAACAACAGCGGCTAAAACTACAACCACAACAGCTCCAACCACAACAACAGTGGCTCCAACCACAACAGCAGCTCCAACTACAACCACATCTGCTCCAACCACAACAGCAGCTCCAACTACAACCACATCTGCTCCAACCACAACAGCAGCTCCAACTACAACCACAACCACGGTTGCACCAACAACAACCACAGCAGCTCCAACCACAACNCGCTGAATGGAGAAGGTCAATGTAAGACATCATGCTAGTTATATCTCACATGCCTCTGGCAGCATTTAAGCTAACATTAACATTTTGGCTAATTTTAGCTTGTACACTAATTTTAACTTACTGAATGGAGTAAGTCCATGTTACTCAACATACTTGTGACTCTCCACATTCTATTGAGTACATTGTCGCTTACTTTAGCATTGATGCTAATTTTTAGCATGAGAACGCTGGGTTCCAACCGACGGGCACCATTTAAATTTCCTCTGAAATTTTCTAGTTTAATATCAGAATTCAGTGTTTTTGTTCAAAAATGGCACCTTGTGTTTATTTTAGAAGCTTCCATGTGATTTGAACCTTTGTATTTGTATCTTCAGGTTGTGTGTTTGAGGGAGGACCAGTCGACGTGTTCACCATGGTTAAAAACGTAGATTATCCCAGAGACGGCGAGACTCGCAACATTACGGCAGCCATCCATCCACACCTCCAGGTACAGCCTTCTCTGAGCATCCCGATTCAAATTGATGCAAACGATTAATCTCTCATTTCCAATTATCCAGGAGATAAAACCATAAAACCAGACATAAAATTCTTAGTAAGTGTTGGGATAATAACACAGTGAAGCAACTAATGAGGTAAATAACTATCATTAAGAGGTAATTAGATAATAAATGTTTGGCGAGCTGCTGAGGCCCAACCCATGAGGCAATTCAATTAAAAATACCTTATTACTTGTGAATGAGCTAGTTAGTCAGGA
>NW_006799980.1:0-2879 GCF_000485575.1 Poecilia formosa | reverse complement strand
ATTTGTTCAAAAAGATTAATCTGTATTAAACACTAAAAATAATCATTTTTTCTCAACACTCTCCACATTCTATTGAGTACATTGTCGCTTACTTTAGCATTGATGCTAATTTTTAGCATGAGAACGCTGGGTTCCAACCGACGGGCACCATTTAAATTTCCTCTGAAATTTTCTAGTTTAATATCAGAATTCAGTGTTTTTGTTCAAAAATGGCACCTTGTGTTTATTTTAGAAGCTTCCATGTGATTTGAACCTTTGTATTTGTATCTTCAGGTTGTGTGTTTGAGGGAGGACCAGTCGACGTGTTCACCATGGTTAAAAACGTAGATTATCCCAGAGACGGCGAGACTCGCAACATTACGGCAGCCATCCATCCACGCCTCCAGGTACAGCCTTCTCTGAGCATCCCAATTCAAATTGATGTAAACGATTAATCTCTCATTTCCAATTATCCAGGAGATAAAACCATAAAACCAGACATAAAATTCTTAGTAGGTGTTGGGATAATAACACAGTGTAGCAACTAATGAGGTAAATAATTATCATTAAGAGGTAATTAGATAATAAATGTTTGGCGAGCTGCTGAGGCCCAACCCATGAGGCAATTCAATTAAAAATACCTTATTACTTGTGAATGAGCTAGTTAGTCAGGAAATAAACCATCTCCTTTACAAACATTTTTATGGCTTCAATGAAGTGATTAGTGTGTTTTATTGATCGATTCTAGTTTACATAGTGAGCTTACAACACATTCAAGTATCCAGAGAGACATTTATTCCAGTTTCTTATTTATCCTAGGTGTCACAAAGCAAAACAAAAGTTAAATATTACTCAGCATGATCTTAAAATTTTGTAAATTCAAGAAAGGTTATTGTTTATTTGAAATACAAAAAAAGCAAAGATTCATAAATTATTTGAAGTAATTTGCTTAACAAAAGAAAAGCAGGCAAACTGCAATTTGAGAAATGTTATTTTCTATTGCAAATTTATTAAAATCTTGACAGTTTCACTGTCAAGACAACGAGAATGGAAAACATCAACAGTAAAAACATTTAATTGCTTTCATTTGACGTATGAAGCCTAATATTGATACAGACTTGGTGACGAGTCAAAGTTCAGCCTCTGCCTGACTGAGTGAAGGCATTTCTCAGTTGGTTGACAAAAATGAAATAAAAACGTGATTTAACTCTACTAACATTTCTGAACATGTTGCAGGCATTAAATTCAGGTTTAACAACTTTTATTCTCTTTCAAAATACATGTCCAACTTTAAATTGTCACCATGTTTTGGTTGAGATTAGTCTCAACTCAGGCCTCTAGCTCATTGTAACAACCTAAATAAATGTTTATGCTGTTGGATTCACTTTTAGTAAATGAAGTGATATTACTTTGTAAAAAGGCAAAGATTTTTATTTTTGTAGAAAATTGCTGAGTTTTTGGAGCTCAGCACACAGCTGCTTCACCTGAATGACATGTGCTCTTGTCTTTCCCATTTTAAGAAGAAATTACCGTTTTGTGACACAGCATATTCCTGCACCAGGAGTTCATAGACTATTTTTTAAAAGTTTCTGCCGAATTTTAACTTCCAGAAATGGAAATTTCTTGGATTGTGTAACAGTTCTCTGCTTTTGATTTTCCAACTGCTGACTAAACGTCTCTCATGTAAAGGTTGGATTTTTCTGCATGATTTTATGTCAGGTTTTTGCTGTTGCAACAAAACCAGGAATTTGTTTCAGGAAATGTGGGTTAATTCATTTATGAATGACCCCAGTTGACATTTTCATACTTCACCTGAACGCTTCAACTGTTTTAAGCTTTGAACATTTCCATTTTCATGTTTGGTTTCACTTTACTCAGGTTTTAAAACCTCAAAGTGCTTTCTCTCACAGGACCGAGACTTTTGCCTGCTCCGCCCCGGAGAGCCCCTCTTCCAGACGTTCTCAGGAGAAACAGTGAAATACCAGGGCGACGAAGCGCTCTACGCTTTCTTCATCAACGAATGCGCTTACTACGAGAAAGGCATCGCACTGTCTCTGGCCAGGAAGAGGCGTGTGACCGTCCCTTCTATCCATGTGCAAACGGACGAGGAAGAACGAGCGAGCGAGCAGAGTTTTGCATCAGAGGAAGAGGAGTGAAGACGTTCTTCATAAGAGACTCGTGTGAAATTATTTTTAGCAACAATTTTTATTTATTTATTTGTTTTTATTGAAATGACAACACGTACAAGCCTTGCATATGCGCACACACAGAAACAGTTTCACTTTAGGTTCACAAACATGTTTCAACAAACCATTCAGGGATAGAAGAGCCGTTTGTGTTTGGATGAGTAAAATACAATCCAACTCAGCAGAACTTTTATCAAATCATTCGGAAATGTCATGAAACTTTGGAAAACGATGCTCATCTGTTCCCATCCAGCCTCCAAATATATTTATATTTATCTATCGATGTAAAATTACATGAATATTCAGGATATGATTAGACCAGTGGTTCTTAACCTGGGTTCGGTCGAACCCCAGGGGTTCGGTGGAGCCTCTGCCGCGGAGGTAAAGACACACTTGTGTAAAGTCGTGATGACGCCCCGCTTTGCCATCACTTATGCAGAGGATCAATTACATTGCTTAGCCAATCAGCGCTGCGGAGGAGCACTGATTGAAGGAGCTCCACTCTCAGCGTGGATTTGAACTTGTGTCTTTAATTACTTCAGCAAAACTCAGTTTTTACCAAATTCTGTAGCTTTCTGTGTACTTCTAAATCTGCTCCTTAGTCGCATCTTTTCGGGGTTGCTACTGCCTCTAGTGGCGTGGGGGTGGTAACACAACTAATATAATTACATTACTAAATCAGAATACCGCAAAGTCTTATTTATTATTATTATT
>NW_006799979.1:3278503-3294432 GCF_000485575.1 Poecilia formosa | reverse complement strand
TAGATAGATAGATAGATAGATAGATAGATAGATAGATAGATAGATAGATAGATAGATAGATAGATAGATAGATAGATATACACATTTCACAGCAAAAGGTCAACCTCGGTTTGAGCGGAAATTTTAGCAGTTCATATCTGGAAAATGTCAGGAAAAGGGAGGCAAGGAAAGTTTTAAAGGAGGAGTGTTAGAATTTAAGTTGTGAAACATTTCAAGACTTTTTTCCCCCCTTACAGATCCAGGTCAACAACCCAAAAGTAAAACTAAAAACTAAAAAAGCACTTCTAAACGGATATATTTTTCAAATTAGTCTTATTTTTGGCAAAACTATTTAACATCAAAATTACAAACTCATCTTTTTACTGCTCATAGAATATGCCAAAATATGTTTACTGGTGGAGCACTGACGCTTCCTGGAGCGCACGATGACTGGACCTTCCCATGCAACTGTTTGTGTAAATATTAGTGGAAAATTCAATAAAACTTTTGGTTCAATTCTAAGTCTAAAGTTCTCTAGTTTCCTCTGTTCCCCCGACTCAAACTGTGATAGTGCCTAGTTGAGAAAGACATGGGGAACAGGAAATAAGCAGGAGTTGAACACTATAGGTAATTTATCTAAACAAAATGCACATTCAGGGGACTTTATCTGAAGTTATGTACAAGGGAACAACAAAATGCAGGCAATATTCAGCCGTTTTTTTTCCTAATGAGATCTGAGCTGCAGAAGTGCAAAGGGCATGAATGTCAGGAAAAAGGATGTTAGAGGGTTGAGGGGGCTCCAGTCGCTCCCCTGTTGTGCAATCATAAATGAAAAACAGATGGGGCAGAAAACTCATAAACGTGAAAATGGCACTACTGGACAACTGGTTCCCCAGAGGAAAAGGAATATCAAAGGGGAAATAAATCTTTAATAAGTAAGTTCAAATCTCTTGAGTCTTTTATGCTGAACTGTTGGGATTTTAAGTCTTAAACTGAGCTAAGCAAATAGCAGTATGAAATTTGAGGAGCGAATTTTGTCACATTTGCACCTATGACCCACGATGGCAGATCTGGAGAACCCCGAGTCATTTTTTACTGCACAGGATTCCCTTTTGGCACCTGTTCCAATCTGTCACCAGAATCATAATGAATATGAGTTACTGTAATCTTACCAGCTGAAATTTAACAGTGGTATTTGACTTTTCTCCACATCACAGTAAAGGCAAACATGCGTGTAAAGTAATGTGACAGCGGGGAACGGGGGGGGTCCCCTGCACGTGTCTGTGCGTGATAAGGAAACTGGGTTGCCCAGTTGTTTATCATGCTAGCAGCATGCGTGATGCAGACGGTTCCGATGTTTCAGCCCTTTCCTTCACTGAACGCATAATCTGCGCACAGCTACATCAGTGCGTCTCCACTCTCAAAACATCACTTGCAAGGACGATTCCAGGAAAGCTGACTTCCCTCCTGACGGGCAGCATTTTTAATTCTGCTGCCAGCTCGTCATCATCTCTAGATTTCACCTCAGGGATGTGAGTCTTTGTGAGTCTCATCGGCCATCACCTTTTATCTTATCAGGGGCTGACAACCATCCTGTTGGCCTGAAATCACCCGACCACAGGAGACTAAGGGCGAGGATGTTTGGCCATTTGGAGCCCATTAGTCAATTGTTCCCCATCTCTTATTGCGTGAGACACACGCTGTGTTTTCCAGGCTTCGCCATACCAACTCATCGAGCTGTGAATGTTTTCTACCAACTCAAACGAACCTGAGGACCATCTGTGAAAGCCATTGGATCCGCAAACACATGCACAGTTGTTTTTTCCCGTTGTTGCCATCAGCAGAGTGAAGAGAATAAAAGGAAATCCGTGCAACCAGTTTCACCTACTTTGTAAATAGGAAGCAGGATTAGGAAGAAGCCATTGTAAAGTTAGCCACCAATCACTTAGGAGACACAGCAGCCATTTTGGCTGATACTTAAAGCACTGCAGCATCATGCTGTGGCAATCATTCTCTCCATCAGCGACGGTGAATGCATGGAATTACATACGAGGCAATCCTGGAAGAAAAACTGCATAAGATTTGAAACTGAGGAGAAGGTTCACCTTAACCCTAAACATGCACCAGAACTAAAACGGAGTGATTTAGATCAATGCAGAATGGTCTAGCAGTCGTAGTCAAGATGTAAGCCTGACTGGAAATCATTGGAAAAGCTGAAAATTTCCATTCAGAGAAGCTCTCCAATCCATACAAATATTTTCTGTGAAACTCGGAAATGTATTTTGAATTTTGCCATCTCCATCAACCGTTTCTAATACTTCAAAATCCAAAACACAGCTACAGTCTAGCAAAGCTGATAGAGACACACCTATGGAAGTGAATTTACTAAGTAGTCTGATTCAGGGACGCTGAATGCAAAAACCCACCACACTTTTCAGATTTGCTTTGTAAAACATTTGGAAAACCAGTTTATCGTACTTTTCCACCTGCAAAATGATAAAAAGTAGAATGGTTCCAGTAGTATGACGACTACTATAATAAATAAAAATAAACAAATCTCAAGTGGTGTTCCAAATATTGTGAAGGAGAAAAACTTGAAAAGTTGTTCCAAAGCTTCGATGCTGGTGCCGGTACTGACCTCTCCGACTGTCTACATCCAAAATATATCATCCAAAAAGATGATTTAAGACTATAATGAAGGAGTTTGGGTATATATCAAGATGGCAGCCCACGCTCTGCTTTAAAAACAAAATAATTAACAAAATCTGTTTCACAAATGAGGCTGTAACGTCTCAGGGTCAAGTTAGGAATCTGGCTGCAGTCATGTTGCAGGAGCAGCTTTACAGACAATGTTACAATGTTAAAATATAAAGAAATGTAATAATCTAACTGTGAGGTGATTAATGCATCCAAAGCTGTCTTTATGTTACTTTTAGAGTTGATGGGAAAATATTTCTTAAATCCAAATCACGAACCTCCTGGACACATCTGGGACTAAAGAGGTTTCTTAGACAGGAACAAACAAATGATACATCATTTTGTCCCTGAACCTGCCTGATTTAATCAGCAAAAGAGATAAAGTCATTTGAGTGGCATAGAGCAGATCTATTACACAAACCACATGGCAGTGTGACACTAAATTACATGTATCCTGAACATACATCAACGCAACACGCACAACGAAAGAAAACACACTGAAGAAAGAATTTAGTTCCCCATTCAGACGGAGAAAAAACCCTGAAACAGCTGTTATATTCCTGTCACGATTTTGTCATTACGTAATAATCTGGTAAAGAAACTTCTTCATTTATTAGTCAGTGAACTGTTTCCAGTCCTTTGCCAGTGCATTTTAAAAATGTGGAATTAAATGACCAATCATGTGACCCACTTCTGCAGCAAAATAATAATATTTTACTATTGTTATTACCTCAATTTAACATTGAGGTAATAACTGTTTAGCTGACTACATCAAGATGAAATTAACTGATAATATGTTAGTCATAAGTCGTTTAGTAACACGGCTGTCTAGTCTTGTTGCGTAGTGTCTACAGAAAGAAGCCGCAAACCAGATTGTGTTCCCCAAAACTTGTCTCTTTCTCACACGTCTTCCTTCGCAGCAGAATAACAAGAAAAGCTGAAGTAAAAAAGCAGTATTAACTCCTTTACATACTGTATTCAGTTTTTACTAAGTTGTCAGATCATATAAGCGGTTTTTAAATGGTGACTTCATTTGTTAAGGGGAACAAAGTTATTCCAAGCAGCGTGGCATTATGCTGAACTAATCTTGGTGAAAACAACTGCCTCTAAGCATCTGCTTTAAACTCGTATTCAGTCCGTTACACCAAGTGTTTAGGAGATTAAGTCCACTCTTGCAGAATTGCTTCGATTTCCAGCATTTATTTTTACTATTAAACTTAAAAGTGTTTAGATGAAACTGAAAGCTGAGCATTAATTCTCCTTCAGGTCCTTCTTCATGTCTATATGTTTTCTCTTGTCTCTTTGAGTTGTCTTGTGTTTTATCAAAGCAAAACCAAAAGCTTTGCACTCTGTTGTCTGCAGTGTGATCTGCCACTCACCACATAACTTCTTATGACAGATATGGTCTGGGAATAACATTGAAGTTTAAATCAAAATTAGCCGTGTTTCACTGCAAAATGTGAACATTTTGTGGATTTTGCTGGTTGATACGTTCGCTGGCCAGATTAAATCCGGCCAATAAGTCCTTTATCTGCATTTTGTATCCATAGCAACATAATCTATAAATGCATTTAGATTTTACCCATCATATGTGATTGATTTACAGATTTTAAAATCATGTTTATTTATTTTAATTACCATTTTCACTGTGTTTCATATCTAAAGCAGCCATGTTGGACTTTTATCTTAATTTTTCCATTTTCAAACATGGACGTTTTAACTTCTCAACAGAAAAAGGAGCCCATAATTAAACCACATATTTCCACCACTCATGCCATGCCACGCCTTTTTCTTTTCTTTCAGCTGGTATAAAATAAATTTATATAAGGAAGAAAGTTCCTGTCCAGGGTTTCAAATGAGGATGTTCTTACTGTGAGGCAGGCGCTTCATCCCGTGCGGCGCACCGCCCTGACGTTTGAAAAATGTACAAAATGTACAACTTCCTCAGAACTGGACTCACGTGCAGCAAGTCTTATAAAATGAGGAGAAAGACATTCCAGCTTTTCCCATGATTTCCCTCATTCTAACCAACAACTTTTTTTTTCTTTTTTTTTTTTAGACATAATGAGATTCCCTTTTGTTTTTAACATCACTTAAGATGTTTCTAATGCCAAACGCATGTGATTATTTCCAGGAGTTTCCCCTTCAGGAACAATGGAAGAAGTCAGCTTTAATCTCTTGATGATCATGGGTTTTCATCAGTGGATGGATCCCTTACAGTCTTTACACACAAACATTATAAGAATAACTCCTTTTGACTTCATAACAAACTATATTCAAGTAAGGTTATTACAAATCTGTGTGGATATTTGTTGACAGAAGACCGTCAGAGACCAGCTCTCCTCCCGCTGAACTCAACACCCTCATCAGTGTTTGTGTACGAGATACTTCAGTCGAGATTCAACAAAACAAACCTGAGATTATCTACTTATGGAAACTAATAAGACCACATTCCAGCGGCTCTAAACTAAACTGTCTTGTTTTCTGAATAAATGCAGTGAAGCATTTGAACTATACACATTATCAAACCAATCATTTTCTTGCAGATGAATGCAGGAGCCCTCTATGCTCTTGATTCTTTGTTTTCCACTAAATAAACACTTCTGCTGTGGAGATGTCTCCACTGCTTTCTGAATCTGAGGAATGAAAAACATTTGCTACCAATTAGAGGAGCTCTTGTCCATCACTCAAGATGCAAAACAGGAGGCGGCTTGCAAAACGCGAGGGAAAGTCAGGAGATAAGTAAAGACAGGAGCATCCATCTTGAAGGCTTCGTGAAAGTCCATGAAGATTCACTTGTTTCCGAGAAATACAATATTCTGTTCAGCACAACAGGTACACCAACGAAAATAAAACCAACAACCAGATTTAAAAAAAAAAAAATCTAAAATCAACATCACCAGTAATAAAAGGAAATATGGAGCTAAACGTCGTATATGCGAGCTTTTGGAGTCATTCCTTAAACTGGGTTTAGCTGTATCTGTCTAGTAGAGATGATGGATATGCAAGCAGCTTCTCAAACTTAATTAGAAAATAATTTAAACAAGAAGGTATTTTTACACAAAAAATACCCATGAACAGATAACTACCACCTTTTGAAAGTACATCTGCACTTACGTCTCCCAGCTTTCCGTGGCTCCTTAAGTATCAATGTCTTTATACGGCAGCAGACATCCGGCTGAAACTGCAGTGACCACGACCTGGTCCGGATCAGCTGGCCCCTTCCAGCATCATATTACTCTGGTGTTTTGTCCGTATGCTGTGTACTTTTGCCCTTGCCTTGTTTTCAGACCACAGTGTCTAATTTTAGTCATGTAATTGTCCTGGCACAGAAGGTGCTGGTGGGAGATCAAGTGTTTGGCCAGAGCGGTGAAACTGGGTCAAAGAAAGCTGGCTGGAGTGGTGCATGAGCGCAGCGTATGCAGCGAGTTTTTGGACCAAAACAAACATGTCTACATGATGTCCGCTGAAATCTAGGTTGGGGATGAATTTGATTTCAGTGTTTAGAAGATATTTATCCCAAATTACAAATTTTACCAAGCTCAATGATTTAAGGAGTTCAGTAAATAACACATTTTGCATACATTCCTATTCGTTGTGCTTTGAAAAGCTTTAAAGCACAGAGATAAGCTTCACTTTGACTATGACTTTGTCTTCTAGTGCATAAAAAGGGAAGCTATAAGAACCTCACCTTCCTCTTAAAATTTAAACCAAGGTTAGCGGAGATGTGGCGTCTACTAAAAGACTTTGACAAACATCTTCAGCCAAGGCACAAATTTAAGCACAAACCTTTTGAGAACAAAAGAAAAACAAAATGCACTTATCAAGTATCTGTAAAAAAAAAAAAAAAAAAGTGATATGTATAGAGGAGTTGCAGTCAGTCAAGAGCTGGGTCAAAAAAACAATACACAACAACAAAAACACTTGGAAAAAGCCTAAAGAAGAGGAAATCATGAAGGATGACGTCATTACACACAAAATGTTCTTGTATTTTTTAAAAATGACTGAAGATGGTGATTCTACTAATTTTTATTGTTTAATCTTAAAATATGTCTAAGAAGAAAATAAGTCTATCAAAAACAACCAATTATCTGACGGGGTGTCATCACAGGAATCCTATTAGGGACATTTTGGACCAATCAATACAACTGCGAGTTAAAATATGTATAGATTTTTACCATTAGTCTTCCAATGAAATGTAAAAAAAAAAGTTTCCAAAACCTGTGTTAATCCTGTTAATCTAAAGCAGTGTTTTCATCCAGAAAGAGAAACTGTATCGCATATAAGATCACAAATATTTTAAGTTATAACTTGTGCTGATCAAATACCTGATAATTATCACAACACTACAAAAGCACAAATATTACCAAGTATTTTTTTTGTCTAGTTTCAAGTGCAAATATCTTAGTAAACTTGAAATAAGACAAAACTAACTTAAAAGTAACTTTTTAGTAAGATATAGAAGCTTGTTTTAAGTAAATAATTCCTTAATATTGATGAAAAAGTTCTAGCTTAATTGGCAGATAAATTAACTTCTAACATGGGAAAAATGTCTTGTTATAAGTGAAATAATCTGCCAATGAAACTAGAACTTTTTCATCAATATTAAGGAATTATTTACTTAAAACAAGCTTCTATATTCTGCTAAAAAGTTACTTAATTAGTTTTGTCTTATTTCAAGTGTACTAAGGTATTTGCACTAGAAACTAGACCAAAGATACTTGGTAGGATTTGGGGGTTTTGCAGTGAACAATGTTGGAGCAGAAGCGTAAAACTGTCAGGGGCCAGATTTAGATGTGGCCCGCAGTCCAAGGGCTCAGCCAGTTTAATTATCTCACCCTGTCGCCATATTCTGCAGGAGTCTGCTAATGACCCATTCATTAAAACAAATGAATTCAAGCAGGAAACCACTTCCCACCTCTCCAGGAGCAGAACTGCTTTCTACTGAGACATTACCCTTCTTCAGCTTAGCTCATTTAAATGAAGAGCCATCAGAGGACTTGGACTAGCTCAGATGACAAGATAATGGCTCGTTTAATCAGATGGCTTTGAACAACAAAAATCTCAAAACATTCAGCTCATTATGTTCTGAGAACACTTATCTGTTTTTCCTTGCTACTTTCCATTTATGCATTGTTTGCAGTTATTGCCGCCCTTAGCTTTTTGTTATCTGTTTTTGCCTTCTAGGATAGTGTTTATCTGACTATCTACAGAATATCTTGTTCCTGAATGAAGCCACTGAGTGGAACTGTTGATCCCATGACCACTGTGTTCTCCCTTCATTTAACTTTCGTATAGAAAGCAGTCCTGGCCCTGCTTCTTTCTGTATTTAACAGTGTCGAAAACTAACTCCCAATAAAACAACTTTGAGCGTCACGGCTTCCTCTAAGCCCTACGAGCGACTTCAAAAGTCATCGCACTCCACTGGCAACTGCATAAAGCCCACTGAGGAAGGAGCTGCTTAAAACAGCGTGCAGCAAGCGACAACGTGCGGTCAAGGATTTACATGGTGCAGGAGTAGTTTTTAGCTCAGTGGGGTCTATTCTCGGAGCTCTTTCATGTTATCTGCTGCGGCGGAGCTGTGTGCAAGGGTCTACATTCTCACACTGACACCTGCTGTGGAGGTTCAAATGCAACTGTGTTCAAGTCCCAACCTCTGCTGCAGTGGTTCAGGAGTCTTCTTTCAACTTCCTGTGCAGCTGTCATAACATGTACATCAATGCAGGGGATAATATTAACACGGAAAATGAAAGAAAGATGGATGGATGGATGGATGGATGGATAAATGGATAGATAGATAGATGTCATTTTCCCCTTTTGAATGCAGTGCAAACTCCATAATTGAAACTATACGCAGCGCTTAAATTTAGCATTATTGAATCAAAATCTGTAAATTATTATCCAATTTCAGTGTCACCAGCCCTTTACACAGCAATATCTTTTTTATGTTGCTTGCCTGGACCTCTGCCTAACACAGGGGGGTTTATTTCACACTGCTTAGACATGCAAATAATTAATAGAAAACTCTTGGTTACAACTACAATAACTTTTTCCCCCCTCTTGGCGCCCTCCCAGCCCTGCCGCCCAGGGCAGAGAGCCCCTGTCAAAAAGACCCACCGCTTTACACCTGACGTCACTGCTCATCCCCAGTACACCGATGCGCCAGTTGTGTCCCATTTGACCTTGTCAGCGTTTTTCTCTCCACCTACTACCGCACACAGGCTTATTTAAACTAAACATTAGCATTTGTGGATTTGCGGGCCAAGAATCACCACTTTGATGGAATCCCACCCCACGCACTCCCACACCCTCCACTCACTCTGGGACTCTAGTTGGCCGCCTGAGTCAGCAGTCTGCAGCACATTACGCTGGTCGAGAAACGCAACACATACTTACCCTCATGAAGATGCCGTCACATGCGTCACGGACCAGGGGGAAGAAAAAAAAAAAACGTCGGTGCATGCGGTCGCCAGCTCCTCCGTCTCCCCCTCGATCAGCTGCAGAAACTCAGCGCTCAGTTATCACGCAGCTGGCACACATACGGGCTGCAGGGGGCGGCAGGGGGGCGAGTTTTGACTGGCCCAGATTCCGACAAAAATAATAAGAAGAAAAGGAGAAAGAGAGAGAGAGAGAGAGAGAAAAAAGCACGGGGATTATATCTACTGTAACCAAGCCGAGCAGGTGGTGGTGAAATAACGTCACAAGGTTATTTTTTTCTCTCTCTTTCTTTCTTTGCTTCCAAAGAAAGTCACTCCGCTCAGTCTGAAATCCCAATCCGGTTAAAAGGGGAACACTGGCCACTCTTTCAAGCATTGATTTCATTGATCAGCTGTCAAGAACTAAAGCACTCAGAGAGAGGGCCCAGTCTGTCCCCAATAAAACAGCTGACGCGCGAAACTCTGAAACAGCAGCTTTTCTGCTAAATTTAAGATAAAGGGATGACGTCAGGTTGGGTAGCAGGCACAACTGCAGTGCAATTCAAAAAAATAACAATGAGGAGTGTTTGTTATGTTGCTCTTTTAAACGTGTGTTGCGCTACATCTGTGATAACAGTTGAATCTCATCACATTGACAGAATGAGGGCTAATCAATTTAGCAGTTTTTACTCTCCCTAAAGTGCTCAGAGACCTAAAGTCAAGCAGAAATAGCTTATCTAATGACGTGCATAAGAGAATGTTGTCAGTTTTGTTGTCCCTGTAAATGTAACAGATCAGATATCTTTACTCTAGAAACCTCCCACATATGTTCATGAATTCATTAGAAAGGCCTGGAGATTTACCAATATGTTGCATTGGTTAGATGAGTCCAATACTAAACTTTTTGGTGAAAAAGCTATGCATGGAGCAAGGTGAAGCACGGTGGTGGCAGCATCATTGCTGTGGGGATGTTTTCTTCAGCCGGAGCTTGGAAGATGGATGGAGATCTCCTGTTAGAAGCATCAGCATGACAACAACCGTAAACAGTCAACCGGCGCACTAGCGGTTTTGGATCAACGCACACACATATGTTAGAACGGCCTAGTTAAAGGCCTGGACTGAAATCCAATGGCGAGTCTGCGACTAATTGATCTTCAGATATGCTCTCCATCCAATCTGACCAAGCTTGAGCAAAAGGGGAATGGGCTAAAACTGCAGTGCCTCCAGATGTGTAAAAGTTGGTTGGTGGAGACATTTCCCAGAAGGAAGTTCAGAGTTCAGGGTTCAGGGTCGGAGGTTAGTGCAAATGTTTTGATTTTATTTTTCATGTGGTTATTGTACCACATTAAAAGGACAGTTAGATACTTTGAGGTTTGTGGGTGTAGCGTGACGAACTACCACTGCAAAGCACTGTGAGCACTAATGCCTTTTTATGGCCAATAATTATATAAAGCATATGATGTTTGCCATTTTTTATTGGATTTTGTAACATAAACGCATAGAAAAATAGAGATTTCACAGAAAATACTTTGAGGCTGTTCATTGTGGCTCTTGGTCGTCTATATTTTGCGACCCTGCAAAATATAGATCTGTGCATCTGTGCCAGATGCACAGATCTGGCATCTACGTGATGCCAGATCTGTGCCACCGTTCAATAACACTTTGTGTTTAATAGCCTTGCACCATGAAGGGTTCGGCGTGTGATTTATGCATGACTGGGTCTGCGGCAGGAAGCAAATAATCAAAGTTTTTTAGCAAAACAAACTGCTTTCAAGTCTGCACGTTGGGTTGCATTAATCAGATGTCAGGGTGGAAAACAAAAGCAGAACTCTCCATCCCTGTTTGCGCACCAGCGCCTCCCTCATTCACTCCCACTTTGAAACAGATGTGTGAAAACAGCAACATTTACGGTTGCTCAACTCCGTTGTGTGTTTGTCTCCTGCGTCCACCAGATGTTTGTTGTCCTCCTCCACACGTAAAAAAAAAAAGAAAGAAAAAACAAACCCTGAGAAAGATCCTGATAAGAAGCAGAACCTCGTCTCTCACCATCCCCATCAGCATTCCACCTCGGATGCTCCGGATTCCCCTGGTCCGGTCCAGAGACAGCACCGGGTGGGTTGGTGAATACCTCAGCGACCCGGTTATGCAACCGGAGGGATTGTGGAATTCCTGAAGTCGGCTGAGTTCCAGCTGCATTCCCTGTGGGTGCAAAGTGTCACTTTTCACACGTCCCACGCACACGAGCGCACAAAGAAAAGCTGCCAACCCAAATCTTTCCCTCCCGCCTGATGTGTTTAACACACAGTCTGACCCACATAAAGAAAATCATTTCAGTGAGTTTCACATAGTTTAAGTCACAGCAGATTAACCTCTTGACCCGTTTTTGTCCCAAAAGGTAGAGATTTTGTCAAACAGGCGTGATGAAAGTAATAACAAATAACGGTCGGGCATGACGTGACTGAACCAGATGTAAACAAATCATCTGATTAGGTCTGAGTGGCTCCTCTGTATGACAAAGTACCATGTGGGAAACTGTTCCCCAGAAATAAGGCTGGTTTCCTGGTGATTTTGTGTCTACGGGGGAGCTTGCGTAACCAGATTAGGGTCGGTTAGTTTTAGGCCTGAGGGTCATAGAGGGCCTGCCGGCTTTTAAGCTGCCTTTTTGAAAAGTCTGTCTGGCCTGAAGCAGTTTGCCAAACTCTTAAGTTCCTCATTCAAATGTTTGAGATGCTGAAATCACCTGGAAGCAACCCAACTTGTTTCCATGACCGAAATCACAAACGGGTGTTCAAGATCTGATTACTGCTGAGATTTAGTGGAAAGATGTATTAGCAGGAAACATAAGACATTTAGAATCAGGAATAAGTGATTGAAGCTCAGATACTGCGATTGCAGCTTCAGTAATTAATTATTTGAGCCACAATAAGTTGTGGCTCAAATAACATGTTTTTTACATGTTGTTTTTTTACAACAACGTGTAAAAAAAATATGTTAACTAAAAACAGCAACTTTTATTAAAAGTAAATCTTAGGTTGTCAATATTAGAATATAACGCTTATGCTGACGGATCTAAAAACAAAAAAGGCCTACAATGCCCCCTAGTGGTTATGTTCACACATCAGAAAAGAAACAAGAAATTAACTTTTGAATGTCGCCAATATTTTCAAGCATTGACATGTAACTTGTTCTATTTGTCTACTCTAATTGCCTTTATTTTGTAAAATGATTCAAAGTAAGTTTTTTTTTTAAAAGACATCATACCTTTTTCTAAGACAGAGGAAGAAACGTATTTAACTGAGAAAGTTAACCAAAGCATTTTCTTTTTTTCTTTCTATTTTTAAATAAATGATACAAAGATTTAAATACAACTCACAGTATTTATAGCAAATAGTCACTTTATACAGTCATGCCTGAAAGATATTGGCTCCATACAATAGAGAATAAAAGTCATTCTCCATCAATTACAAACAGCGCCGGTTACATTTGTGTTGGTAGAAGCACAAATGTCCTGAACTGTCTTACACCAAAGACTGAGCATGAAAGAGAATTAAACCCAACCATAGTTATTGTTTTAGTATAATGAAGAAAACATGTGGCATTAGTTACACACAGAAAATGTACATTTTAACACTATTTGGGGCTTATGATGGTATAAAAATATAATAAATAAGCTATTTGCTTGCTTATATTCTGTATTGTTCAATGGACTGAGAGACTGCTATGATTTGTTTCCCCTCCATGTACGGGAAGCACTGTACTGCCATAATTCACCAAATAAAACTCAGCAGATTGTATGGAGTCATTACTTATGTCATTCACACCCCTGACCAGCAGTGGGCGACAGCAAATCACTTGTGTTGAGTTGTTGACTTCAGAGCAGTCCCTCATGCCCAGGGCATGCATGTTGTGACAGAGGAGAGAAAGAACTCCCTTCTACCAGGAGCACACCAACAGCAGAACCAGAACCGGGTTCAGTACCAGTAGCCATCTGGCTGAGAGAAGACAGAGCAGAGACACAACAGGTCAACTGATCACGAGAACTTTCATGGAAATGAAAAGGAGAGGAAGAACGGTTAGGTGACGTCATGTCAGCCAATGCCCTTTCCCAGAAACCAACCACAGCTAATCAACGCTAAACCAGGTGTAGCTTCTGTGAAAAGAAAAATAACTGAGAAAACAAAAAGCTTGTCAACTAAATGTTTTAGTTAGAAAAGTTTGAAAAAAACAAACAAAAAAACTGTTTAGTTAGAAACACCAGAGCGCCATCTTCTGGCCTCTCTCCAGATCAGTTCAGTTCAGAACAGAGGACTGTTTCTGGCTTTGTTTTTTCCCCTTCGTGTGCTGCCACCTTATCGTGGTTGGAGGGCTTTGAGTGTCCCAGTGATCCTAGGAGCCATCGGAGGCTTCCTGCCTCTATTTGGGTCGGGTCTGCAGGGGCAAACGGGTCCTAGGTGAGGGATCAGACCAAAAAGGGTGCGTTCACACTGCAGCCTGAAGTGACTCAATTCCAATTTTTTTTTTTTGACTTAATGCGACCTGTATCCGATCTTTTCATGGCAGTGTGAACAGCACAGGTCGGATTCTTTTTCGAATGTGACCCACATCCGATACGTATCCGATTCAAATGCGACCTAACTTCCAGGTCGCTTTCATCCGAACTGAACGTCACTGTTTCTCAACAGATCTCACTATTCTGTGTCCTGATAAGCGCAAGTGGGAAGAAAAACAACAACCATGACGGATTATATGAGGATTAAGTTGTTAATATGCTGCGCCGGCCGGATAACAACTTCAAATATGTAAGCTAAGCTCCACCGTTAGCCTCCATGTTTACTTCCGCAAACACTGAGCACTTCTTCTTTTTATGGCGGTTGGCAGAACACTTAGAACGCTGAGGCTATTGCGCCCTCTACTGCGCATGCGGGACATTTACAGGTCGTTTGCCCGTTTACACTGCAGAACGCATACAGGTCGCATTTACTGGCAGTGTGGACGGCCCCGGCAAAAAAATCGGAATTGAGTCACTTCAGGCTGCAGTGTGAACGCACCCCAAAAAAGCAGCCCAAAGATCGCTTAGAAATATAAACACAGAATGTTCCTACTTAGAGATGGCGATGTAGACAGGGTTCCTGCTAACAACCAAGTCAGAGAATCTCCCAGTGTTTTATCAGCCTGGTGGGTGATTAATGATTTTCTAAGAACATTTTATTGTTTCTCCAAAAACAGCTTTTCTGCAACAAATAAAAACCTCACCAAAAAAATATTTTACTGGCATAAATATTTAATATAATATTTATCATAATATTTATTTTATTTTATTTTTTTATTACCGGTATGTATCATATAATCTGCTTGCTTTTATGTCAAGGTGACCTTGGGTGTCCAGAAAGGCACCTACAAATAAAATGCATTATCATTATTATTATTATTATTATTATTACTAAAGAGCATAAGTGCTCTTTATAAAGAACATAAATATATTTATAAAACACAATATATTTGCGCTATATTGAATGACCCTATTTTAATCGCATGAACCTTTTCAGTTCCTTGTCAATTCTTGGACAAGGAACTGAAGTATTATAAAATACAATATGCTAAAATATAATATGCCTGTGGGTTTTGCAACTGCTTTCAAAATCTGTAGCAATATTTTTTTTTTCTGGGGTGAAAAGCTGAAGCTGCACCAGAATACAGCTACTCTGCAAAACTGCTTGTTGGAGTAAAAAAAAAAAAAACTCAAACAAAATCAAACCTCAACATTCAGGGACAATTAAAAACAGTTTATTTTTGGTGTTCCTCAAAATCGTACCAGAAAACAGGACATAACAGAAGTAAAAAGACAACACAGGAAACCCAAAGTCAAACTGCTGAATGTTAAAGTTGCTAAATACAACAAACCTTAACTTTAGAGCCAGTGCACAACAAAAAGTTACTGTGGAAAGTGGGCAATTATTTCTATTTAAAGATTTTTTTCCTTTTCTCCCTCTTTATTTTTGAAATCACTTTTACATGTTTCAGATCATCAAACTTTTGAATTAAAAGCAAAGATAACCTCATTAAAAACAAAATACAGTTTTCAAATGATTTGATTTATTAGGGGGAAAATATGTATTCAAAGCAACCCGGCCTTCTGTGATTGTGTGTTGAAATAAGAGATTAGTTCATTGCTGTGATCGCTCTGATTGTCCAAATCCTCGACCTCGTTCTCTNAAAGCAACCCGGCCTTCTGTGATTGTGTGTTGAAATAAGAGATTAGTTCATTGCTGTGATCGCTCTGATTGTCCAAATCCTCGACCTCGTTCTCTCTTACCAGCATGGATATGTGCACATTTAGTGTTTTTTTTTTTATAATAAAAAATATCATTACACTAAAAGGGAAGATTGTTTGTTTATAAAATATCTTTCAAGTTGCTGAGATTTTTTATTTTCATTTTGTGTGTTTTAAGATATTCCAAGATGTCCTTTTGTGAAATGTTACAATTGTTGAAGACAGTTGATTTGAATTTTGTATTTTGATTTTGTTTGTATCTCAAAGCCTCTTTTGTAATGTTTGTAAAAGTATAATTTTATTGTCATGTTTGTGGTGTGAACGCCAGGAAGAATAGTCTCCACTGTGATAAATACTAACAGGGACCCTTAAATAAACAATTAAAACTCTTTAAATAAGAACAAAAAAATAAGGTCTCTTTGTTTTGCTAAGGACTTTTCATATCATCCGGGATTATTAATGTAACTAGCTATTCTGATGACATAAAAGGAATTTCAGAAACTTTGTATCTGAACTGAAATAATTTAGATAAATTAAATACATCATTAACTTTATACATACATATA
>NW_006799979.1:3274536-3278493 GCF_000485575.1 Poecilia formosa | reverse complement strand
ATCAGCAAATATAAATATCTTTATAACTGTAAAAAAAAATTAAATTGTCACCAAGTTGCTTCTTCTATAAAGTTATTCTCTTCATATAAAGCACGCCTGTCACTTTTTCTGAGCGTGGGTGCCCAGGTGGGATTTGAGGTGGCCGCTCTGCAGGAAGCCCCTCCCACAGACGTCACACCTGTACGGTCTCTCTCCTGTGTGGCTCCTCATGTGCTTCTTCAGGTGGCCGCTGTGGGTGAAGCTCTTGCAGCACAGCGAGCAGCAGAAGGGCTTCTCGCCCGTGTGGATCCTCATGTGGATCTTCAGGTCGCCCTTGCGTCGGCACTCCTTGCCGCAGACGTGGCAGCGGTGCAGCTTCAGGCCCGCGTGGCCCGCCATGTGCTCCTTCAGCGAGGTCGTGCTCCTGAACAGCTTCCCGCACAGGGGACAGCACTTGGAGTTCTCGTGGGACCGGCGGTGCACTTCGAGGCTCTCGGCGGACTCGAAGGTCCCGCCGCACACGGCGCACAGGACGCCGACGTCCCTGGAGTGGGCTTGGAAGGCGTGGTTCATCAGGAGGTGGCTGGAGGGGAAGCAGTCGCCGCACAGAGAGCACCGGTAGTCGGCTCCGGGTGAGTTCAGGTGGGATGAATCCGAGTCTCTAGGCGAGACGAAGCTAGGCTGGCCCTGTTCCATTAGGTCAGGTGGAAAAACGGCCACGGTGTCGTCTTGTGGAGGAGGCTTGACCTCGGCCGGCTTCACTTCCTGGGGCTCCTGAAACTCGTCGGGTTCTGAGTTTTGAGTCCAACGATGCCTGGGTGGTTTTGCGTCTTCCTGCTCAAGCTCCTCCCCGACAGAAGCCTGAGGAAGATTTAAGGCATCTTCATCGACGCCAGGCTGGTGTCGCTCGTCCTGATCGGCAGCCCAGAGCTCGTCGTGGTCTTCCTCCTTAATGTGGTGAAGGTCCGGAATCCACTGGGTTCCCTCACGGAGCCGGGACTCATGAGGAGTTTGGTCTTGGGTCTGAGGAACGTCTGAAAGAGAAAATGAACCTTTTAGTTTTTAAGTCCTTGATTTACACTCAACGCAGTCATACTTCTTGAAAATATCAACCAGAAAACAAGAAAATGTGGCAGCATATTCATATCCGTTGAGGTGTTTGTTCATTTCCTTCAACAATCCAAACCTCTAAGGTTTACTTCTCCCAACCTAAATATAAATATTACATTTTTCTGGTACAAAATATGAAACAGTTAAATCCCAACATTGGGATTATCTCTTCTTTTTAATTCCATAGTTTAACACAACCCAGATCAATGGTTCAGCAGTAACTATAAATCCCAGCTTCCTACACATATTTCATGTCAAAATCCACATCATTACAAACTCAGATTTCCAGAGTCCATTTTAGTCAACTTTATAAATGTAAGTAATAACTTTCACAATAAACATATCACAGCTATTTTTACACTGGTGCACATCCATGGACAGAGAAATGAATGGACTGATGGCGGTTTATAGGGAATCCATGGCTCAATAATGTTGAGAAGTTGTTTTTCATTCAAAGTTTTGGGTTTGATTCGTCTTGCCACGTGTTGAGCAACGCATTTATCACCAGGTTGCCAACTGATCTGGGCAGCTAGATGGATGCATAAAACCTTTAAAGGTTTTATGCATCCATAAGCAATGGGAAATTGACTCGAGCCTGGAATTACAAAAACCTCTGTTTTTTCTTTTGTTTTGATCCAAGCATGGAAAATACCTCAACCAAACTCCACAGATTCCGACCTGCACAAAACCCCTACAGATAAAAGGGGCGAACCAGTATTTGAAAATAAAACGTCAGAGGAGATATAAAGAAAAAGAAAGAGTAACTTCAGTCCCAGAGGTCAACCAAAACACTTTCTCACCCAGCAGGAAACCCGTGGATGGTCTACCAGCTGATGTGAAACAGGAAGCTTCACCTGAGGTACAGGTAAGAGTTCCAACAGCGATGGAAATCATCAAGATCTTCCAGTATTGAAGATCAGCTCTTCAATACTTTCTCCCTGTCATTCCATTGTGCCACATATATCTTAATGTAAAGACACTTACCTAATAATGAAAGTATTTATATATTTCTTATTTAAAACTAAACACATTAGAAAATAACTCTAAAATCTCATCGCTGTAGCCAGTTTATTTCCACAGCTACACAGAGAGACATGCATCTACTGCTACTGCTAAGATATGGTAGAATTGTCCTGGATAATGATAAATATAACATTTTAAACTTTATGAGTTAAAAAGAGGCAGTGTTGTAGTATTTTTTGGGGTTTTATAAATGGAGTGAAGGGCTGGAATGATAACAGTAAAAGCCTACAATAATGCAATAAGCAACATTTTGATGCAGAAGCTGGAAGTAGTGACATGCTGAGATACCAGGAGAACCGTGCTGGTTCTACTGCTTTGTCGGATCTGGACAGTGGTGCTGTTCGTGTTTTGGACCCAGTCCGCCCCGTGGGGTCAGCAGCGGTGAACACACCTGTCCTCTGACTCTGCAGCTCCAGCAGCAAAGCTTGCAGCCGATCGATCTCCTGCTTGGAGTTGGACGCTTCTTCTTCGTATTTGGCGATCGCTCCTTCGAAAACCTCCAGGATTTCTCCGAGCACCGCCGTGAGCCGCTCGTTCACGAAGGCCCTGAGCAGCAGCGGAGACATTTTCATAAAGGTGTTTGTTAAATAAATAAATTAATTAATTAAAAAACAACCTAAATGACCCCGTGTGGAGGTTAATAATAAAGCTGCTAGGGAGGGGAGGAAGGGGGTCTTTTCTTCGTTGATGTTTGACCCGAGCGGCTTGCATCTACAGCGTGTCGCTATCGCCCTCTGCTGGATAAAATAGAAATTGACACAGTTCCCTACCAAGACGCTTTGAGTGAACATATTCGACCATAGACAGCACATTTTTGTTTTTTGCTGACATATGATTTATACAATTTATCTAGCCTTCTGATCATTGGTTATAGCTCACCTGTTTTCATTTTCAACCCAAATATCTCAACAAATTACACATTTAATGGCATATCATCAGATATTTATCGGTTTATTTATTTTGCATTCATGTGAATTTTATATATTTTAATTTCTATATATCATAGTACTGATATCCCCTGAACTTTTTCTATTCTTGTAACATTACAAATAGTGTATTTATCAAGGTTTTTATTGATAGACTTAAAGAAAGTAGTGCACAGGTGTGGAATTGAGTGGAAAATGAAACATGAAGTTATTTTTATTACTAACATCTTAAAAATGTGGAATACATTTTTTATTTAAAGCCATATAGTCCATACACACCAACAGTTGGTACTCAAAAACCACATTTGCTTTAATAACTCCCATCTCTATGCCAGCTTTGCACTTCTAAAATTGTCTAAAATTCACGCAAAATAGCTATGCAATCACATCTTTTATGTTAGTTTTATAATTATCATTATTTTTGTTTAAAAAAAAAACAACAACAAAAACTAAGCTGTTTTTACTTTGACAGTAGGATAGTTTTTCTGGTCAAAAATGAAAAAATCAAAGCAGAAAATGAAACCCATGTGTTCAAAAGAAAAACAATTCTCACACTCTGGTTTCCTTTGATGCAAACCATTTGGTGGGAACGCAAGATCCCTGGAGTCTGCATGTTCTGACAGGGTCACATCCTTCTGACTCCCTTCACTCAGCGAGGTCACAGTGGAAATGTGACATTAGTTTGCTAATGCAGAGCTAAGTCGTGACCCCACTGCTCACCGCTTCCTCTCGTCTCCCCAGTAGACCATCCGTCCCATGCTGAGCTAAAGGAGATGAGAGGACAGGCGTGATGTGATCCGTACAGCGTGATCTCCGTCTGCAGCAGGAAATAATAGATAGATAGATAGATAGATAGATAGATAGATAGATAGATAGATAGATAGATAGATATTAAAAATTTCTGTATTATTAAAATTGA
>NW_006799979.1:3202193-3274526 GCF_000485575.1 Poecilia formosa | reverse complement strand
AGATAGATAGATAGATAGATAGATAGATAGATAGATAGATAGATAGATAGATAGATAGATAGATAGATAGATATTAAAAATTTCTGTATTATTAAAATTGATGTTAAATATATATACACCTTTTATTTCCACTAGAGGGAGACAGATTGCCAGACTGGCAGAAAAAAAACAGAGCAGAAGCCCTGCAAAAGAAAAAAATCTGCTAAGTTATTTTAGCTAAATTTATTAAGATTGTTCAGATCTAAACACCAGTATGGAAACTTACTGGGGACTACAAGGACGGAGACAACATTCTTAAATGTGATCTGTGTTTCATTTTTCCACTTTAGCAAAGCAGCAATGAATGTAACAAACCGTAATGACACTGTCATTTCCTTTGTAGCTAAATAAATGCAACCGTGTCTTTGTTTTATATTTATGACATTGTGTAGCTTTTAATAGAACTCAACAACTATGAACTTCTTTAACTTTTTTATGTGCGGTTCTCACATCTAGTTCTGTTTCATCTGATAGTTGTTTGCTAAGATTCACATTCACTCAATTGGTTTATCTGAGTCTATTTTAATTCACATACACAGGACAAACAGGAAGGTTTGGAATTAATCATGAAATTATATATTAAATTTATGTGAGAATTAGAAATATTCGCACATAACCAATAGAGAGCCATAAATAGTTGCAAATATCACAAAGAAACACAAAAGAAAACAAAGACTTTGTGATCAATTGTGAATATTGAAAATGGGTTTAAACTTATATCCTAAAAGTGTTACTAACACATATGGTTAATCATAGAAGAAAGACTTTGATCACAGTGTTTGTTCCTCCATTTGTGGTTTAATTTTAACTGAAGGGTGACAGATGCTGCTTCTGTTCTTATTTTTACATCACTTCTTCCTGAGCATGAACACACCTCCACAAGTTAAAGTGTCACCTGAAATTGTAGAAGAGCTGTAGAACAGATGACTTCACTTCACTTGGTTCACTTAACGTGTTTTTATTTTTTTATTTTTTTATTTTTACTTATTTATTGATTTATTTTTAGACAAGCAGGTTCTTGGTTATTTTAAAATAGCAACCAAAAGGTGTTTATTTGTAGCTCTCCGTTTACATTTCAGGATTTTAAATTTTGGAATTCGAGCAGTCGCGCATGTGCAGAGAGCGTTGCTCCGCAGCTCCTAACGTCGCTGTGGGGAGAGAGCTCCCTCTCGCTTCTCTGTCATTGGGGCGACAGAAGCAGCAGGCAGCTGCTCGGTACAACACAGTCTCTCAGCCGGGGGAGAAACCCAGCAGAAATGTCTGAAAGTGGGAGTCAGGAATCCGTCGAGGCCTCGGACGGCAACAGCAGCCAGCGGACACTACCGAGACCGCCCGTTGGCAACCGAGTGACTGTGGTGCTCGGGGCTCAGTGGGGTGACGAGGGGAAAGGGAAAGTTGTGGATCTCCTGGCTCAAGACGCGGACATGGTGTGCAGATGTCAGGTAGGTGAGCCCTCGGGCTACAAAGCGCCAGCTGTTGCCGTGTAAATGCCCCCGCAAGTAACCGTTGGTCGCTAGCTAAACGGTGCTTCTTTCCCTCACGTCGGAGTCACGCTGCTTTCATGTCACCTCGTTTAATTAGGGGAAGCCAAGCGGAAATAAAAACCCTTCCTTGACAGCTTCCGACTTCCAGTGTGGGAGTTTCTGACAATTTCTCCCGCTCAGTGATGAGAGGAGTTCGGCTACACATTTATACGTCAGGTGTTTTCTCAGGGTTAGCATTAAGCATAAAGCTAAGCACTATGAGAATCAGAACGATATGTTGACGTTTTCTTCAGTTTTGCAGAAATTTCTTGAACGCAGCGTTGGTTTTAACAGTCTAAGCAATATCAGACAGACTTGCTCTGTTTTTGCTAAAGTCACCTTGAATTCTTGCTAGCTGCTTAGCTCTTTAAATACCTGCAATGTAGATGTAATATAGTTAATGATAGTTATTGGTAAATATAGCAGCCACAAGGTTCAACTCTTCAGTCTGTTTTATGTTTTAGCTACAATGAACACTTAGTTGTTTAGTTAACTAAAGGACTGTTTTTGTTGCCAGAGCAACACCTTCTTCTGAGACTCCCAATACGTTCAGATTATAGTGGATTATTATTATACATGATTTACTATTCAAAAGTCTTTAGTGTTTTAGAAATAGATATATATTTTGCTAAGAAAGATAACCCTGACATTTTTAAATTACAGAAGAACATAAGCAATTCTAAAAGTTATGAAGTTAATTGAATAGTTTATTGATTAATTCCACTTTTCATTTGCAACAGCTTTTCAGTGCCAAAAAAGTTTCAAGCCTGAATACTAGGTCAAGCTAACATTATCAGGTGAAAACAACTAAAAGTATGATTTAAAAACAATGCAAGGCTACAGAATTTGACAGCAAATGTGCTATGTTCTAGTAGCAAATAAAAAAAAAATCCTTACAATTTTGCTTACATTATAGCAACAGTATGTGTGTAACTTTAAATTTTTTTTTTTACATAAAATTATCACAATGTCATAACAGTATAAAATAAGAGATAATGTGTGAAAACGTATAAAAAAATCTCGGCCTTCTCCCTATGGACCTGCTGTCATCTGAACACAT
This sequence comes from Poecilia formosa, assembly GCF_000485575.1. Lineage (NCBI taxonomy): Eukaryota > Metazoa > Chordata > Actinopteri > Cyprinodontiformes > Poeciliidae > Poecilia > Poecilia formosa. Next base: position 3,271,904 of record NW_006799979.1, on the reverse strand, counting down.
CTCTGACAGAAACAACCGATCAGAGCCAGGAGGAGTGTCTTAACGCTGTCAATCATACTAGTGGACTCACCCTTCACACACATACTCTTTGCCATGCTACAGCTTGTTTACCACAATAGAGGATGCCATGAATGCTCAAGCCATTTGACATTGCCACAGATGATGACAGATAAACGGTTTTCTTGTAACAATAAGTTGTTTTTCCGCCATTACCACATTTAGCAGCAGGAACATCAGGTTGATTAACAGTTCAAAGACACTCCTCGTGACTCTGATTAGTTATTTTTGGCTGGTAGTGGTGCATTTTTTTTCAGACACCAATAGTGGCACTGAGGAGGAGGTGGAGGAGAGCAATCTTGTCACAGATTATCTGTCTCATGTTATATTGTCACAACATGGTGATAGTTTTAACAAGTATGTAAAAAATAATATATATACATTTGTAAACGCTACATCCTTCAACTTTTATGAGATCAGACTTAATGATTTGGTTTGTTCTAAAAATCACACATGGTTTTATTTATTCTTTTTGAAAGGTTTTATTGGCTCTAGTGACCTTTATTTGAGAGTGGTCAGACATGGGGAAGACACGCATTAAAGGTCATCAAGCTGGGACTAGAACCTGTGACGGCCCCATACATGGGTTGTGCTGTACCCATGCACACCGATTTTATTTACTCTTGACAGCATTGATTCAACATGCTGTCATTCAATATTTTGGTCCATACTGACTTGATGGTATCACACTGTTGCTGCAGATTTGTTGACTGCACAACCATAACGCAGATCTCTCTTTCTATCACACTCCAAAGGTTTAGTATTGGATTGAGATCTGGTGACTGTGGAGGCTGATGAAGTTCAGTAAACTCATGCCGTGTTCAAGAAAACGGTCCCAAAGTAATTTTATCTTTTGACGTGGCACAATGTCCTCCTTGAAATACTCATCAGACGATGGGAACACCTTGGCCAAAAAGAGATGGATTCATTGATGTTAGCAATAATTCTCAGATTGACTGGCATCTGCACAATGTCCAGTTGTTAGTGAATCACCCAAAGTGGACCAAGAATATCCCCCCAACTCTACTCGATTACCACTACCCTGAAGTATCTCTATGGAGCTATAATGTCTTATTTTGGTGAACTTGTAAAGTAGGATTCTCTCAGCTGACATGGGTGGCACTCAGTTTGATGTTTAAAGGTTTAAAGGCTTGTCTGTTTAAAGGTTAAACATGTTGAGGCTTCAATTATCACATCCTGTGTACCTCGGTTGCAGTGAATGATTGATTTAATCCCACGTTTCTACCATCTTGATACAGTTTAGTTTCTTTGATGTTTGTCTACATAGTTGCCAGTCAGTGGATTATCTTGTTTTGACCATTCTCTGTAACTCTGAGATGATGATCGTTGGTGGAAGTTTCAGTAGAGCACCAATTAAAATGCCATGTCCCAAAGTTATTTAATTAAATCCTCATATTTCCCCATTCTTATGTATTTATTTATTACACTGCAGGAAGTCGTCTTCATCCCATGTATGACTGGAATCGTCGAGTTCAGGTTTAACCTGCCTTTTTGGAGTAATGACACAAAACCATGTCTTAAATTTGCCTTTAAGTATGTATCCGTTCGTATGTATTTATACACAAGATATTTACAGTATGCAGTTTAGTTTCTTGTAAGCCTGTGCGTCTTATGCTAACGATGCAGGTAAGTGTCTGTGCATTTCTGCAGAATGCAAAATATCAGTATTGCAAAGTACTGGAATATATGACAGACTATTATGTTTCCAAGTGCCATACATAGACAGTCTTTAGGCCAAAATATTTGACCAATCAGATTCACCCACACTTCCCTGAAGGCCCAGGCTTGAATTAGAGACAGAGCCTGAGATGCTGTAGGATAGCTGGAGTCACAACCGTCTTGATTTCAGAAGGCATTAGAAGTCGCATTGGTGTTTATCATATTCAACAAGGGTATTGTGTAATGCATGTTTTAAAAATGGCAGACAGACCAGTGTAAGCCGGTATGAATAATGATTGCAAAAATAAGGTCCAGAGCGGTGAACCAGTGTCTATGGAAAATACTGTCATGCATCGTTTTCTGATGGCTGTTTTTCGTTTGCAATAAGCTCTTAAAGCCATTGCTGTCTTATCAGCAGTAACAGATAATGTGCTAGTAATTCACACGCACGCACGCACGCACGCACACACACGCACACACACACACACACGAACAAACTATGAGAATGAAAGAGCAGTGTGGGCAAACACAATGCCCACATGCTGTATGAACCCCAACTTGTATATAATTACGTTAAAACTGTTCCTGATGTCCAACTTTATCTGATCACCCTGATGGTTTTACACTGAAGTGCCTGATTTTTGTTTTGTTTGACATTATAAACACTCAAAAATGATCTCATATGATTCGGTAATGGCAAATTTGAGTCAGATATCGGGGGTGTTGTGATAAACAGCCGTATTGTTTTGGACTGACGGGAAATGGCTGCGGCGCAAATTAAGCCAACTCATTACCAACTTGTGTGTTAAGTGTTCATGTCTCTAGCTTGGAGCCATAAATTGGCGTCAGATCTGGCTTTTCCATGTAAATCAGGTGAGACCCTGACATACTAGGAGCTTTTTGCCTTGGACTGTTTCGACTCCCAGCTCTCTACCTATGATTGGGATGATTGTTTTCTTTGATCTTCAGAAAAAAAGACTAGATGGGATCGTTGGTGAAAGCAACAGAGGTGGGATGAGGTAAAATGTATGAAAAAGCTTTTTTTCTGTTAGTGGCATAGAGCCATATATTTAATCAGAATAGACGCCTGCATTCTGGCTGTCCTGTTGCAGACTATACAATGTATTCAGACCACTTGTAACGTCCTGTATTGATCTATTTTCCAGGTCATAAAAAAGCAACATAGATTCTTGTCTAGCCAATCTGGGAATGTAGAGATTTCTTTGGGGCTTCTGAATCTCTCAGCTAAAATGCTCTTTTTATTAGTTTTGGTTTATTAGCTTTTATTTCTCTCCTGCTTAGGAAGTCTTGTTCCAAGTCACTCAGCCTAATCATTTAATGTTATTATTAGCAAAGATTGTTCTATAGCCAAACTTTTAAGCTCAACACCATCTCCCTCAGCCTGCTGGGGATAACGGTGGTGTTTATCTTTGGAGTGCTCCGAATATCTGCCGTGTTCAGAGAGCTATTAGTTTACTCTGTTGATAACAAGTTGACATTACAAGTTCTTCTTCTAAGTGTCTTTCCACAGACTGTCTTTCCAAGAACGTAGCTGGACATAAAACGAGAAAACAGGTTTTGGCTTCCTGCGCCGGTTCCTTTCCATGCCTTGTTGGATGTGTACGTTTAAAATGGGGGGCGAGGGGGTTCACTGACACGTGAGTATGCTGTGGTGAGCTGAAAGAGATGGTATCGATCTTTTTATAAAATCGACTCTGCAAGCAGTTTTTTTTTCTTGGTGTTTGTTACAGCATAGGCCTCTGAGAGTAAGGGCGGCAAGTAGACGAGAGAAAATGCGTGAGACTGTATTGTTATTTCAAAAAATATAATTGCATAGCAGTTAGTACATCAGGTTCCCTACCTGCTCACGCCCTCATTTCTTCTGCTTCCATGGATCAGGTTTTTGTGCGTTAGTCAGACAAATGAAGCACACTAATGCGTCTTGTTGCCTTGGAGTCTGGTGTTTGAGTGTGAAAACACCAAGGCGACTCTCTGAGAGAACACAAGACCGAGGTGTGAAGAAGGAACCGTTGCTCTGTTGACCCTTGACGTTGAGTAAACAAAGGCTAACATTCTCTATATGTCAAACCTGAAATACGTACGCGTCCCCCAAAGCACAACTAAGGTATTTTCTTCTTATGGTTGTTAATTAACTTGCGTTATCAAGATATTTAATCAATTTTGATTCTCCACCATTTAAGAGGTCAAAAGTATTTTGGCTAACCATACAAATAAAACTTTTGTGACATGTCCTTTTGTGACATTCCTAATTTTTTATTATAGCTGCTTCCATAGGGCACCATGTTTTCCAGACTATAAGTCACACTTTTTCTTATAGTTTGGTGGGTCCTGAGACTTATATTCAGGTACAACTTGTATATGTTTTTTTTCCTCTTCGTGTTAAATATTTATTCATGCTGATGGACATGGACCAAGGATTAAACATTACCATCTGTAGCCATGAGGAAAACTAATCACAGGCTAAAAGCTAGAGCTGGAGGAAGAAGTCCACTGTTGGTAAATAAAGAACATGCTTCTGATGTTCTGACGATCTGTGCTACCTCATTGGTTTTCCTACCGTAGCGCATCTAGATAGCTATCTCTATCTGTCAGTGCTACCCGGCTTTGGAGACTGCTGATGACTTGCCCGACATATTTGAGTTAATTAGAGGCTCACCTGTGGAAAGTGTTTCAAGGTCACTCCTGGAACACACTGCTCTCTTGTTTGACACGCTCAGGAAGAAGACGGGTTGTGTGTCCTAGAGACGGACGTATTTTGGCCCAAAATGTGTAGACTGACCCCAAAATTTAGCAAAAGAGCTTATGAAGATGTTGGCTGAATATGGTGACACTGAAATGTGTCCTGTACCGACATGGATTGATAGGCCACTCAGTGAGGAGGAAGCAATTTCTCCAAAAGAAACACATAAGTGACAGATTGCAGTTTGCAAATGCACACAGGAACAAAGACCTTCATTTTTGGAGACATGTCCTATGTCTGATGAAACTGGAGGAGTGGGGGGGCTGCTGCAGGAGGAACTGGTGCACTTCATGAAATAGATAGAATTACGAGGAAAGAACTTTATGTGGAAATACTGAAGCACCATCTAGAAATCACCCAGGAAGATGAAGCCTTTTTTCATTATTGTTTTAAAATTTTTGTAAAAAGAAATTGGGAAACCATGCCACTTTTTTCCCTCCATGATGCACTTGCCCACTTTGTTTCACTATGTTACGTAAAAAACCCTTGCAGACTACCTTGAAGTTTGTGGTTGTAATATTGCACAATGTGACAAAGGGACATGAATACTTGAATACTTCCGCAAAGACCAGAATACATTACAAATATGTGTGTGATCATAACGGGTTGAGTTAATGCTACAGCTGAACTGTATGGCTTGTTGCAGAAGCAGAAGTTCCTGTTCTGTCTTTTACTTTGACACTGTGTGAGCGTACCATCAAAACGCACTTCATGCTCGTAAAACATGAACGTATTTGTTGCTCCACCCAGCTTCAGTCTCAGTTGTGAAAGAATCCTTTCACAAGAATCCTTTGAACAGGAATTCTTGGAAGAATTTTTTTCAAGAATGTTCATTTGTAATGAACATTATTCATGTTCATTACAAATGTTATGTCTTGCTTATGACAGTGTCATGTCAGTCGTATGCACACCCCTTCACACGAAGTGGTCCTAAGTTCTTTCATGAAGTGTCATTCGGTTGTGAAAGAATTCTTTCAAGGAATAATTCTTTCACAACTGAAAGAGGTTTTTCAAGAATTATGCCAGCCTTATACTCACCCCTTCAAATAAAGTGCTACCAAGAATTCTTTCCCATGAAAGCGTTCTCTCTTTAAACAAAGAAAGACATTTTACATTGTCTTTATCAGAGTGATAGGTTGACATTAATAACCGTCCACAAGTGCAACAATGTGACTGAATTTATCAGAAGTAAGGGGAGTGTAAGATCAAACCATTTTAAAGCAAATGGGAGTAGTTTGAAATTGAGCTTTACCACACTTGTTTTCTAGCAAACAGTTCAAATCCCTGTCTGATGGATGTTGGCATATGAGATAAAATCCGGAAGATTTTTCAATTGAATAGGGAAAACGATAATAAACTTTTACACCTTAAACAGATATGGCTTCAGTCCCTCAAGCTTTCGAAGATTGGGAGGATGACTTGAAGAAATATATCAGATGTTGCACATTGACAAGGTCGGTTATGGTTTGTTGAGAAACCCAGGAAGAGCCTTAATTCCACACAACACTGAACTTTAGCAATAGGAAAAATACTGAAGTGAAAGTTTGTTCATGTTTTGAGGCACCAGAGCGATCTTATACCCATACCTCAGTGGAACGTATAAATATACATTTATGTAATTGATCTCGTGTTTCTAAGCCTTTAAATTTATGTATTTTGAAAGTTTTATGTGGCAATTTACCTCTGCTGACTAAAATGTTCAAGTAGATGTAGTGATAGTCAGAGGAAATGAACTCCAGGGACAGAGAAGAATACGTTTAGTGGTCGTTTCAGTAAAAATTGTTAAGAACTGTGACCACCCTGTTTCACTTTGAGTCGATGTTCAAACCACACTTGATTATAGTGACACCCACAAACAGCACAACAAGTTTCATACCTTCCTGGGAAATGTTTTCAAAGTGTTGAGTTATTTCATCATATTTTTCTCAGTCATATCCAGGATAGTGATTTTTTTATAGTACCAGTTTTTAAACTGTGCTTTTTTGTTGTTGTTATTTTTTTAATATGAACCCTATCATACCATGATATGATTAAAATTTTTCTGTACTGCCTCTCCAGCTCTGCAGAGCAGCAGGTGTCGGACCACTAACAGTTCAGTTTGTTATGACTGGAATGAGGTTCTGGTCACGGGACCCTATGAAGCAGAGCGCAGTTCTTTGGTTCTGTTGGGGAGGGATGTGTCGTAAAAGTGCTTTCTAAAAAGGAGAGGCATCTCTTCCCAATCATGTGTTGCCCTCTACACCTGCAGGGTACTGTGCTGGCCAAGAATAACTCTGTGGTAAAAGCACATGCTAGCTTTGATTTATGTTTACAGACTGGAGAAAGGGGAGCAAATCCTGGTCCAGGGATGAACTAGAGACAAAAGAGACAGAGAGAAAAATGGATCTGTAGTTAAATTTGGCTTAGGTCTTTTTTGTTTTGTACTTTCACAAGCTGTTTCTAATGTTTTTCTTATTATAACTGTCATAATCTAACTTCTGGTGAAGTTTATAAATAAAATCTTAATCCTAAAGCTTCTTTTTGTATTTACTTAGGTTATTCTTTCTCCTTAAAATTAGTTTGATTTAAACATTTCAGTGTGACAAGTTTTCCAGTGCTTTACACTACAGCCACATTCACCCATTCACAATCTCACATTTGCACACCGACACACAGATCGGTTGGTGACGTGGGGTTACGTGCCTGGCCCACATTGGCATGTGACAGGAGGAAGCTGGAATCAAACCTACAATTATTGAAGAAAACTACTCCACAGCCACCACACAAATGCAAAATCTGTTAGGGGTAAATTCTTATTTGCTGCACTGTATCTATAATTGTTTTGAGGAAACATTTGGATAATTGCATGTTGTAAATTGTATAGCTGAGTGTTGATATATGTCCAAAATAACGTAGAATCTCTGATTCTCAGTGTCTATTCAAAGGCTTTTTGATATTTTTGATTTTGATACCTTAAGAGTAAAATAGAGTAAGCACCCTCTACATTTGGAAGTACCTGTAGTTTTTATTAAATGTTTATTTTTTATTTATTTATTTATTTATTTATTTTGAGTTTTTAGAGTAAGACAAGTATAAGAAGCTAATGTTAGCTAATCGTGACAGTTTGTGTTATTTGTGACTGGAAATATTTCAGACGATTTGAGCTCCTTTTGAGTGAAGGAAAGGTCTTTCAGCCATTCGACTGGTAGCATGCAGCAACAGGTGAAGGGAGTTGTATTACTGATGGTCTGTGCTACTTGTAGCCAGATTATAATTTAATTAGTTGTGGCATTTTTATCAAACTCCTAGAGTAATCCAAGTGTTTAGTTTCATTAACCAGTTTCTCAGATTGGTGATAATATCCTCACCTCTAAGCTGTCAGATGTCCCGCTCTGTGATGTAACCATGTACAAAGCTCAGTGTTAATGAGCTAATTGATGGCGTTTCAGTAATTATGGGTTCAGACTGCACTAACATGCATCGATCAATAAACTGATTTTCTATTCGGTGACTTTGGGTAGTGGGACAAGGACAGCAGCACGGCCATTAAATGCTGCTAACGGTGTAACTGATCTCTCCCTCTGTGCAAACATGACAGCCAAAACCTTGATATTCAGGTTTGTCATTTCTTACAGCTGGTGGTGAAGACCGTTGGAGAACCAAATATTCTTCCTCCAGCTACAGTTTCCTTGATCTGAAAGTGAATAATCCTCAGCAGTTGAGCTGTGAGGTTTAGACATTCATTTGATCATGCCAATAGGAACACCAAGTCCTGCCCGGACATGTAGGATTGGTTTTGGGTGTGCACCATTTTTATCTTTTCAGACAATAAACAACATACCAACAATCCACTGAACCTGTGTTATATCTGAAAGATCCTGTGGGGCCAACAGTACAAACAGAAAGTGTCCTGCTTGCTGCTACTCGTCAAATGATTCAGCCTGAATGTTTCTTTAAAAAAAAAAAAAAACACACACACACACACGCACACACACAAAACGTCCAGCAGGCCTCTGTATTTCTGTTGCTTCTCCTCATCATCGGCTTTCTGCTGCTTCTCTGCAGGGCGGCAACAACGCCGGACACACAGTGGTGGTGGACTCTGTGGAGTACGACTTTCACCTCCTACCCAGCGGCATCATCAACCCCAAAGTCACCGCCTTCATTGGTGTGTAAGAGCAGCACACTCTCTTCCCCTCTCTCTTTTTTTTTCTCTTTTTTTTTTTTTTTAAATCCAAACTACGTGCACATATTCAGGCGCACTAATAAGGGCGTCCTTCATTATTTTTTTTTTTTAGAGCAAATTGACTAAGATATTACCTTTTGATGTGAAAAATCCATTTTAATGACTGCTACAGAGACTGTGAGCAGCTTGACTCGGCGCCAAGCTGTGGGCTGCATCACATCCACTCAACTGCACTAACTTCATTAGCTAATGGAGTCCCAACTCTTCCTTTAAGGCTCCCAAACGCTCCACACATCTGTGCTTCAACATTCAGCTTAATTGCGTCTCCTTCTCTATTTCTTCTGGGTCCGTGACACTTTAGTGCTTCTGTGTTTAAGGAGAGTTTCTTGTAGTGTTTCAGTTTGTCTCGTTTCCACATTTACTTTTGACACATCCATATTTTCTACCTTTGTTCTTTATTGGTGAAGGGAGGGATTTTATTGTATCGTTTATCATTTATCGTGATAATTTTCCTAAGTAAAAAATTAGATTTATTATTGTCGTGGTGCATTCTAAATAAAAATGTTTAAAATCACCCAAAACCATTCGTATTGTGGAGATTGTGAGTTTCAGGATTGTCTCCACTGTTTGTTCAGTGAGAGTATCATTACACATCAATTAATTTAAATATATGATTAAATGCACTTACTGTGGGCAATTTGGCGGTACAAATTTTTCTTCTTTATGTGGAAAGGAGTAATAAATAGTTCTTATCGTCACTTTTATTGTTATTATATTAGTACTACAAAATGTTGTGTCAAAACTTTAAGTCCACCCAACTCTTGTATTTAAAGCCTCATTAGTCAACATCTTCTAAAAGATGTTTTTAGACTAAATCTTGAATTCAATGAAATTCCATCACCTTTATCTTTATATGTTAATAACCCGGGATTACTCTAAGGTCTTCCTGTAACTTTCTAACTTGTTGCCGTTGGGGTACATTTTGGACAAGAATGTGGTCGACCATGTGCAGTTTGTTTGGGCATGTGGTAGTGATGCTCTGTGGGATTGTGGAGTATTTATCTGAAACAAGGAAGCAACGATGTGGTCATTTTTTTTTCACAATGTCAAAATGGTAGATATATAGATAGGTAAATTTTGAATATTATCAATGAGTATCAATATAGGCTGAGACTTCCACACTGGTACATTCTTAACAATACTAAACATTATTCAGGTAATCAAATGTATAATTCCCTGGATCATCCTTACATCGGTTATCTATTTGTTACAAAGTTATCAGAAACTGTGAATATAACCATTGTCTCATCGGCGGCTGTTTCAGGAAATGGTGTTGTGATCCACCTTCCAGGCCTGTTTGAAGAGGCTGAGAAAAACCAGGGCAAGGGGAAAGGTGAGTGAAATACATATTTTTACACCGGTGTACAACAGCGTGTTTTATTAGACCCCGAGAGATTAAAGGTATTCCTCTGTATGTTTAGGCCTGACGGACTGGGACAAAAGACTGATCATCTCAGACAGAGCACACATAGGTAAGCCCTGCCAGCTCTGCCTCTTTGCTGTTTTTCTGGGGTGGGGGGGGAAGGGAATGTGTGTGTGAACGCTGGAATGTGTGCATATTGGTGGATGTGTGAGTCCTGCTTTCTCTGAGGTGTGTGAGAGTGTGTGTCCCCTCTCTCCCTCCTCCGCAGTGTTTGACTTCCACCAAGCTGTCGATGGCGTTCAGGAACAGCAGAGGCAAGAGCAAGCAGGCAAGAAGTAAGAAACCTGTTGCTTAGAAAGATGGTTGTAGCACACACACACACGCACACACACTCCAGCTCGTCCAAACATATCCGTACGTATGGACAATGTAAACAAGCATGGAAGGCAACGTCATGTAGGATTTTATTTTTAGTTTTAACGTACATAAAACTAAAAGTTGGTATGGCTTGGTCTGAGATTATCACCAGTCTAAAGAATAGATATAATTTACACATAAATTTACAACTAAAATGTAGAACATGATTATGTTTTATTTCACACAAAAAACTACAATTATTCCTGTTGCTGCTAAAATCTGGACATATTGATTAATGTTCTAATAGCTTTATCTGTAACATTTTGATATCTCACACATACATTTAAGCAAAAATATAAAATAAACTTTCACCATATTTAGTAGTGGTACTATCCAAGTAATTGTTGTGCTGAATAGTTACTTTGTTTGCTTTTCAGCTCTTTAGATGCTCATCCTGGGTTAGCCAGCAGCTTTTAATTGATTGGGCTCTAAGCTCATGTAGCCAGCATGCAGACCAGTTCAGGCTTGTCACCTGTTTTAAATAAATTCCACATTAATAAGATTATTGTGGCGGTCTTTTGGTTTCCACACCACCACGGTTTGTGTTTTAGAAATATTTCCAAACAGTGAGATTAAGGTTAGTTTGTTCTGTCAGAAACAAGGTTTCCCCCAGAAAACTTGCTAAGCCCGGTGGTACTAGGGCAGTCATTCATACAGCAGCCTGTCGTGTTTTTTAGTTAAATAAAGTTGACAGGACATTTGAAAATATCACTTGATAATTATGTATTATTGAAAGCTTGGAAGATTAATACCTGAATATCAACTATAAAGTCTTAAAAAATGCAAACATTTTGAAAATATTTAAGTAAATAAGCAGTGCTTAGCCTGGTGGGGTCACAAGTAAAGCCTGGTGGCCCGTCAGGCTTATAAAACACTGGGGGGAACCCTACAGAAAGTTGACTGGCAGTGCAGACTGATAGCTTGAGAAGTACTTGGTTCCTGGGCGGACTCCTGGATTCATAAACCCCACCATTCTCAATCATTTCTGCTATATGCATCAGTATCTCTAGATGGATACGAATGACTTTGCGTTGCCGCCTCTCTATCAGAGGTGTGTCAGAAACTGCCAATAGGCTTTTCAGTTTGTTGAAAAACAGGTATATCAAAATCATAACATGGACGAGGTCCCTGTCACGTTTAACAATTTAAAAAAAAATGACTCATACAGTTATAGTCAATGAAATATCCCAACTCCCGATGACTCTCGTTTGTCAGAATAACAGCAACTTTTGAAAATAACAACCTTTAAGCAGGTATAAAACATACTTTTCATTAAACCGCATTTTTGTTTTTAAGAATTAAAAAAAAATGTTTTTGGTCTGGTGTAATATTATGATTCTTAAATGTTGTTTCCATTAGCTGCAAGTGAAAAAATCATCATAATTAACAGAAATGAAGACTTTTAAACTTCCAACTGTGAAAATAATTAAACTACATAATGCGTCTCAATTAGTGGTAAAGTTCCTAAAGTAAATCAGCTTTTTAATAACATATTTTATTGAATGGGTCAGTGTGACTCATATTATGTGTTTTTTCCTCTTCGTGATTCAGTTTTTGACTGATACGACTTACCAGAGCAACTTGTAGTCCAGAAAATACGGTACATTGTTTACTGTCCAGTACACAGGTCAGAACCTGAAACTTGAACAGGATTTGTATTGCAGATCCTCAGGGAAAAAAAATAAGTTCCTACAGTTTCAGACAGAGGTTTTAGACTGGTATTCAGAGGTTATATGCTATCGTACAGCTGATAGCATATAGCTGTGCTAAAACTAAAGTTTCCCTCCATAAAGTCATAGAAAACTTTAGTCACCGACACATTCTCCTCTCTCTCACTTAGTAATTTGAGCCTTAGAAACAGTATATAGATTTTTATTTTTGTTTTGCAGATTTAGCAGTAGCCCTTTAAAATTTGTATTTGATAATATAGCATACTACAGTAGACAGACAAATATGTTAACATCTAGGATGGTGCAGTCGGAGTTTATTTTACGTACAGAACACATCACTTTAGATCTGCCTTGAAAACATTTTTTTGTTAGTGTAATATTTTCCTTTGTGAGCAAATTTAGGTAATGATTGTTAGAACAAAAGACTTGGTTTGTTGCACCATCTTTATGAAGAAAGCTCTGACTTCTTTAAAGGTGCAGTTATTCCCGTTTTTATATAAACTTTCTCTGTTACTTAGTTTCCTACTGCTTTCTTAACTGGGCTTTTAAAGCAATGAGGTTAAAATGAGTTGCTTTACCAGCACATAAATGTCACTGTTTTTACTCCTAATTTCTCCATTAAAAACTTATTGTTACACTTAATTCAGCCAGTAAGCTAATATAAGGTGTTAAATGAAATTTGTTTGCTAGAAAACTCTGATGGGTAATTGTCATTATAGGTTGTTTTTTTTGTGTGAAAATGAGCTGCTGTTTTATTCTCACATTATTCTTCTTTAATGAAGTAATATCTAATTTTAGTGAATCTAACCATCAACTCATCCATGCTGATGAACAATAAATTCACCTTATACAGATTTTTTATTTTTTTTTATCTTGGATCGTCTTTATCTGATCCAAGAACTTAATCCCCTAATTGTATCTTGAGATGTTTTTTTTTTTTAGAACAAACCATAATGACTTTGCAGCTCATCGACCAAAGTACAAATACTCCCAGCGAATCTGTGTGAGAGGCAAAGCGATCACATGCTGTAATGACACAGCCATTATAAGCTTTCAGCTGTTTGATGCATCAGGCTGGTGGATTCTGCTGGAGTCGGATCACACAGATTACATTCATACAGAACCAAGCTGCTTAAAAGTACCAGGCTAAACATATTCCAGGAATTACAAACGGTCGGGATCGCGCTGTATTATCACATTTACAAGTTCAAAGCTGCATAACTTTTACTTTCAAGCACATCTTTATGTGTTTTTATTCAAAATACAGTTGGAGTTCAGCTTCCTTAAAGACAGAGGAAAGCAGAAGTCCAGAGTTTAAAATTAAATGAACTGTTTTTAGATTTTATGATACGGTGTCATTTTTTCCAACAACAGTCACTGTTTCAGGTTCATAAGGCGTGTGTCTAATAACCGTAACCTAAGATTTCTTGTTTTGTTTTGTTGCACGTTACAATGAATGAAACTGTACTTGGGTTATGTTTAAGGATATAAATATTCTGTTTACTTCTACATTTTATGATTTATGAAATAAAAATTAATCCTTTCAGAAAATTACCAATTAGAACATTCTTTAATAGCCTGCTTCAGCCTCTTAATTTCATTTATGAAGTAAAAAATAAGAGAAAAAAAGTGTTTTTTTTTTCATAGTGGTAGTAGTAGTAGTTGTGGTAAATCCACATTAGCTTTCCACTGTGGGACACATGGTGAGTGGATGTTTCACACTGAGTGGGGCTTCAAGTGAAACTCTATATTCGCAGAGGATCTTTGTCTATTTCTGGTCCGTAGTTTGCATGTTGGCTCAGCAAATGTCGCTGTGCCGAAGCTTCCTTTTAATAGAAGAACTTATCGGATGTACACGTTGACATGGCATGTTGTTGAAATGCAAATGTGCATTTTGCTTCATTTGTTGTCTAATACTCTTTCTCTGATGCTGTGCTGTACATAAAAGGTGAACTTCTGATCATTCAATAGCTAGAGAAGGTATTTTCTGTCGCTTTGGGAGTTAAAGATGTATCTGTAAAATATTAAAACAATAAATGTCTGGTCAGCTAATTGGACACGGTTCTTTCTGTGTCTGTTCGGGTTCAGTCAGACTTGCTGATTGGTTAAATGACAAGAGTTTCACGTGTGATTGCATGACGAACTCTGTTGCTGTAAAATGGTGAGGTGTGAATTAATGTGAATGTTTTTTCTTAATTTTCTCCTCCCTTCTCTGCTCCCTGCCCTGCTCAGCCTCGGGACGACCAAGAAGGGGATCGGTCCGGTGTACTCGGCTAAGGCGGCACGCAGCGGTCTCAGGATATGTGATTTACTAGCCGACTTCACTCAGTTCTCTGACAGGTCTGTTCCTGTATTACAGGATTTTACTGTCTGCCCTCAGTTAGCTCTGTAGGATTCATTTTGTTCATGAGTTTTTAGCATTACCCCTCTTGTTTCTGTCTAATCAGTAAATCAGTAACATTGATATTGTCCATTCTGATCTTTTTTTGTTTCATGAAATCCTTTCAAATACAGTAATAGACTTTCAAAATCTGTATCTCCATTTTTGACCAAAGAAAAATGTGGAACATAACTACCTATAAATACACAGCAGTCACCAAGCACTTACCACGAGGGAAAATGACTGTTTTCTACTTTAAAAAGCTTTTATTTGTCCTAAAACTTTATTGATGGAGTGCTGTCTAATGATGCCAATGAACATATACGTAGTTCATGTTTGTCAGGTTATGGCTTCATGGTTAATTTAAAATTTCTCCAAAAGGTTAACGCCTCTCAATAACGTGTTCATGCACAGCCCCAGAATTCAGGAAATTCCAGTGAAGTACGGATTAGATTTTCTTCCACTTGTTTGGATATTGCTGAAATGCTTTCATTGTGGAAACTTATGACTTTTTTTATATATATTTTTTAATTTCTCATGATCATTTCACAGAAAAGTGTGCCTAACTTTAGAAATGTAACTAATCAGAGCTGACCACCTGTTACAGATACAAAATGCTGGCTCAGCAGTACCAGGCCATGTATCCGACACTGGAGATTGACATAGAAGGAGAGCTGGATAAATTAAAGGTAATTAATAAAAGTAATCTAAACAGGACGATCATCTAAAACCTTGCTGTGTTTTGGGGTTTTTTTATATTAAAGATTGGTTTGTATTTACCTGATTCAGGCCTATGTGGAGCGACTTAAGCCCATGGTGAGGGATGGCGTGCACTTCATGTACGAGGCTCTCCACGGCCCTCCCAAGAAGATCCTGGTGGAAGGAGCCAACGCAGCACTTCTGGACATAGACTTCGGTCAGTAAGTCGGCGCATGTGTGCCTCATCTAATGGCTGCTCTGGTTAGATAACATTAAGATTTGCGTTGCTCTTCACAAAAGCCTTCCTGGGGGCATGAGTAGGGATGACGGTAAGTTTCCCTACGTGCTCCAGTGTCTGGGGTTTACGTGCCGTCTCACCAGCTGTAACCACTCTGTGTAACCTTACTGCATGAGCACCAAGGCGACCACTTGCAGCAGCCTGTCAGTCGAGATAAATTACAGTCATTTTCAGGAATTATCTCGCACCTGAACAGATCCTTTGTTATTGCGAGCACTGACCACACTCAGCACTATTATCAAAACAGCTAGGTTGTCATAGAGCCTACCTTGAGTTCCTGGATTGGCTTGAATCATTTTCTGTGACCTGTGTGAATTTTTACTTGCACAGATTTCTCATTAAAGGGGCAGTATTATGCAAAATTGACTTTTTTGAGCTTTACGCCATGTTATAACGTTACGCCCTCATCAAAAAACATATTTGGAGTTTTGCCTCGATTCTTTCATGCATGTTTGACAAATCCTTTAATCTCCCATGGCAACCATTCAGCTGTGTAAAACGCCTGGCTGGATATTGCACCATTTTCGAGGCGCAGCTTCTCCCCAGAGCCTCACAGAGCAACCTCCCTCTGTTCCTCAACTTACACAACTCCTTCAGACTAGCCAGCAGCAATTAGCAAACACCTGGTGGCACTGCACATCTGCTGAGCTCTTTATACGAGCTACTTCTCAGTGCAACTCTGGTAAAAATGTTGATAAAGTGTTAATAAAGGAACCATGTTGTGATGACTTCCTGACAGCTAAAAATAACATTGGTTATGTTAAAATACATAATACGGCCACTTTATGAATCTTATTTGCAAACAGAAACCATTATTAAGGTGAGCTTTTTTTTTTTTTAAGAGCACATGAATGCTGAGGGAAACGGCGAGGTATCCGACCTGGTTTGTTTTTATTGACCAAATAATCCTCCGATTATAACCTGAAACCTGAAAAAGATGCATATTTATGTGTGGATTTTAATTTTTAATTTTTTGCAGGTACCTACCCATTTGTGACGTCATCCAACTGCACAGTCGGCGGGGTCTGCACGGGACTCGGCATGCCTCCCCAGAACGTCGGCGAAGTTTACGGGGTCGTTAAAGCCTACACCACCAGAGTGGGCATCGGTGCCTTCCCCTCAGAGCAGAGCAACGTAAGAAGATACACACGGCATGACACATTAATGCTTTATGTTTGTCACAGGAGGAGCCTTCAGTTTTACTACCAAACCTAAAATTACGCACCTATAAAAAGACCTGTCTGAGTCAAACTACCATATTGTTCAAAACCATTGCGATGCAGTAGTTCCATAGGATTACTTATGGAAAATATATTTCTACATGACAAATAATTTACCAGCAGGCGTAAATAGAAAAGGCTCTGCTTGAGCAGTCATGACAAAGTTATTCTTCTTCAGTTTTTGATTTGGAATAGAAAGTGTAGATTTTCTGTTGTAAGATTTTCTCATTCTTTATACATACTGGTGTTATTTATAACATAGTCATAGGTGTTATTATGCTGTTAGAAACATGACGTAGAAGTCCAGTTCTTTAGAGAGGAGCATTTTGTTGTAAAACAGCACCATCTAGAGGACATGTTGGCACATTAGGCCCATCTGCAGTATATTTTTCATTAAGCTAAACCACCCTGTAAATCCTGATTACAGGTCAGACTGAACTTTAATGGTTTTGCTGCTAAAGGAAGACCGCAGAAAACTCACATGTGAGATGTTTGTTTCTTTATTGCTGATCAGGAGATCGGAGAGCTGCTTCAGAACAGAGGGAAGGAGATCGGCGTGACCACGGGCAGGAAACGGCGCTGCGGTTGGCTGGACCTGGTGCTCATCAAATACGCACATATGATAAATGGCTTCACTGCGTATGTTATTTATTTTTTTTTGTTCTGTTTTCCTTTCAGTTTTAGCTTTTTTTTTCAAAATGTGAAAGATATAAAGAGAGATACTTCATTTATTTTTCTTTCAGGTTAGCGCTTACAAAACTGGACATACTTGACGTATTTTCAGAGATCAAAGTGGGCTTAGCTTACAAAGTCGATGGTGAAATTATACCTCATTTTCCAGGTAAGTGTGCCTGTGAAGAAAAGTATTTAACACGGGAACGTGTATTTCTGTTGAAGAAATTTTAGCACAGATTAAAACTTTCAGTTATTTCCTCACATTTTAAATTTAACAATTCAAGGTGTCAGATGTCTTATTTGGAAGAAAAAAAACATCCTTATGTCATCAGATCCATTGAGAAGTTTTTTCTCTGCACATTTCTCCATTCATCTTCCTTCAGTGATATGAAGTTTGGAGTTTTTAAGGTGAAATCCTGAGCATTTACTCCACAGAGTTCCACTTTGTTCTTATCTAAAAGCATTGTATTCTCCTTTTACCTCACTGACGCATCCAAATGTTCTTCAGCAAACATCAAATTAATCTCAGCATGCTTTTTCTTCATCAGTGGAGTGTTGCGCATTGATGGTGCACGGAGGCAATCGCAGTACTTTTTCGCAGACATTGAAAAAAACTGTACCTGCTTGCTGCTTTTAACTAAAAAAAAATTGCCTTTAATTATATATTTACTAAAGAGTTTTTCCTGCTTTTCCAGTTTTTGTTTCTTTTTTGGCTCAGAATAAGACATCTAATAAAAAACAAAAATCCGATCAGATTACGTTTCCTTTACCATGAATCTGGTCAGAGAGCCCCAGCTTTTAACGACTTGCTGTCAGGCAAACACTTTCAAATTGTCCTCTGCTCTGACTGATTTTGCGCCAGCCAATCAGGAGGTGTTACAGTGCGTCGAGGTCCAGTACGAGACGCTGCCCGGCTGGAAGAGCGACACCTCAGCAGCTCGAAGCTTCGAGGAGCTGCCAGAGAACGCCCAGAAGTACGTGCGCTTCGTGGAGGAGCATGTGGGAGTACCTGGTACGGAAACACTCGCACAAACACACACGCATACATGCAAACACACGACGATGACTGAAGGAACACTTTTCTGTTGCTTGTTGCTATCACTTTAACCACACAGCCTTAATGAAATAAAACATTTTGAGGATTTCTATTGTAGTTATTTCAAATATTTGAACATTTTTAAACAATCTGACTTTCCTGAGCGTGTATGTTCAAACTCTCATCCTATGACTTCCAAAAAAAAAAAAAGGCAAACTATTACAGCAAAGTCATGTTTGTGCCAACAAAATGATTACTAACCGATCAGTAATTGATTGTTACGTTTTACTGTTTTTGTTGCCACATATCATCAGGAACTATATTTTAGTAAGAGGCAACAATCTGGTACTCGTTTCTTATTTGGTTCTTCCACCACTTCATCTGCGGCGCTCCTTTAGGATGGAAAGAGCCTTAAAGTAAATTTGTCAGCAAAATCTCACCTTGAAAAATGATTTTAATATCCAACCTCTGATTTAAATTCATATCCTCCATGATGCTTTGTGTGCATCATATGTGCAATGTCCAGGTCAGCATATTTAAAAAAAATAATAAATGAAGACTTTTGCAACTAATATCTCAAAACGGGGCAGCCATTTTCCCATGTGGCCTTCAGGGTTTTTGTTGATCAATTGAAGTTCAGTGTCTCCAGCTGCATTTGTCTTGATTTCTTGTTTTCTGGTTACCAATAAATCAGTGAAACTGGAGTCACTCATCACAGGAACAATCTCGTTTTACTTTGGGTGCATCTGCTTGGTGAGGTCAAATTAGGCTCTGGGTGATCAGAGGTGGGATTATCACCCACCTGCAGGTCACCATCTCCTGTTGAGCGTTATCATTTCAAAAAAGGAGATTAAACCCCAGACTCCTCATGAGGTGAATAAAAATCTTTCCTCTCTCTTCAGTCAGGTGGATCGGAGTGGGAAAGTCACGGGAGTCCATGATCCAGCTGTTTTAGAGGAGCGAAGGCGACACACCCTCCTTCCTTCATCCGCCCAACGTTACACACAGCCAACCTACCTGTCTCAAAGACACGACCACTTCTGTTGTTACTGTTTTAACTCCATCGGACCGGGCCGCGCCACTGACTCTGTAGATCGGACTTCCGTCAGACTGAGCACTGTGTTTGAAAGATTTCCCACCATTTTAACATTTTAAACTGAAAGCAAAACACTGTCTGTCCTTCGTTTTTGTCTCTTGTGGGGTTGTAGTCGTTTATTTTAAAAGAAACTCCGTCTGCGAGGAGATCAGGGATCGCTCCGACGCAGACACAAGAACTGTTCTAATCGGTACTGGTGTTTTTATCTGTCTCGGTTTCTTGCTGTCATTTTTATTTTTATTGTTTTTTTTAAATCCCCATGGCACTTCGGTGGCGGTCGGTTTGAACCGCAGCACTTTAGATGCTCTGAACTCTGTCGGCTTTACATTTTATTCTTCTGTCAGATTTGCACAACATGCGGCGGGTAAAGGGATCTTTTAGACTTAAAAAAAAAAAAACAGTCCTTTTGCATTTTTGTTTTCTCTGAGCTTTGAAGTTGCACTGCCTCGTCGTTCAGCCAGAAGACGTAACTCTTAAATGTCTTGTAGTCGACGAAAGCGTCTCCTGACTGCTGATCATAAGAAAATCCAAATGTCTGTCCATAATGTGGGGATTTTCCAGGAAAGGCTACAGAGAATCCCGAATAGGTAATCTTTCCGTAAATGAGAATAATTTTAGTTGGCTAGGGGTCTTTCTGCTCATATTCATGTGATTTAAGTCGTATTGCTTTGGTTTCTTTGCATTTTCGCTGCAATGCTCTGTTCATGTGTGAGAAAAGTAACTTATGAACCGATAAAGATAATATTTCAGATATTTTATTGTTGTTGTCTTTGTTTTATTGTAGCTTTGAAAGCCATGCAAGACAAGAGGCCAGTTCAAATTTTAGTGGATCTGGTTTTATGTTCCCATTTTGAGAAGATAAAAACAAATAATTGATATATAAATGTATAAAATCATCCTTTTAGCATCTGCAGACTTCTAAATGTTGCATTTCTTTACCACAAATCAATTTTTTGTCCACATGCTGTCCTCAGGCTACTTTATTTTTTTAAAGGGTAATCAGATGATCTTTTGATTAGTAATTCATAACGTCTTGTTTTTCAAGGATAAACTGGCCACTTTTCAAACACGGGTAACATTATACTTCCTAATCCACTGTATTCATATGCTAAAAAAAAAAAAAATTTTTTAGAAATAAAACATGTCACGTATTAAGAAGTACTCAAAATGAAACATGGATGCATGATTACCTTTTCAAGTTGAAGTCCAGTAACTATAACACAGACGAAGCACTGTTTGTGAAAAAAGTTTTCACCTTTACAGAATGAGATGTAACTGTTATTGCTGATCCTCTTATATGTCAGATTATACTTCACTACTCGTCTAAAGGCTTCAAAGCTGCAGTAGATAATTTATAACATGCTTTTTACATATTTGTTAAAACTGTCAAGCTCACAGATCACAGGAAAAGCTTGATTCTTCTTTTTCTTTTCAGATTATCTGTGTCATGTTATAATAAATATGTAAAAAAACATTATAAAATGTACGTACTGCAGCTGTTTTCAGAATCTTGGTGCACTGGTGTCAGAAATAGCATATATACTTTATTTCATTGCGAGCCATTTACAGTAATCCTTATTTGGTTTATTTACGTGTGTAAATATTAGTCTCCAAAATGTAACTCAAACGTCTGCTGTCGAGCTTATTAACGACCACTAGAGGGAGCCATGAGACTGGGAAATGTCCATAGAAAACTCTTTAAACTCAGACTTAATATTTGTTTCCTAATTAAAACTGCTCAGATTTCATGTTCACACAATTTTCAAAGGCAAAGAGGAAAGAAAACGACTCGAGCAGCTGAAACCTACACGACTCTTTCTTCATCTGTGTTTTTGTTTACTTTGGTTTACTCGCGCTGACCACAGGTTGGCTCCGGTGACCTCGGCTTCACCTGCAGCTCATTTTCCTGCGTTAGCCGAGCTTCCTCTCCCCCATTTGACTACATCTGAATGCACCACAACAACCTCTAAAATCCCACACAAGCAACTCGCAGAGTCTCCATCGGTACCAAAAGCATTTTTGTCACAGTCCGTCCCAAACGGAGAGCAAGCTGCAACTCGGACCCGAGAGGCGTCTGGCGTGAAGCCTGGCCTTCCTCCGCATTGTGTGGCTGCGGCGTGTCGCAGCGGGACAGAGGGCACCGCTGTCCCGAGATCTGGGCCCGGGTTACGCCGATTTTCTGTCCTGTTGCCCCTGCTTCCTCTGCACCCTTCGGTGTCCGTCAGCACCCTCCCTTTCTTTTATTGTTCGGCTCTCTGAGTCCGTGCTGCCCCTCCAAATTCAATCTCTGTACCCCACAACCAGCCCCTTCAGCCCCTCCGAGCGCCGCTCCCCGTCTCCCCCACTTCATTTGAATCCCACAGTGAGGCCTCTTTGTGGGAGCTGCCGCCGCATTGTGCTGCGAAGGGAAGCGGAGTAAATGGACAAGCAAATGAGTTTTCTCCTACAGCTGACTGGTGCACACAGCGGGCATAAGCATACAGTACCGAGTCGCCCCTCGTCTCGGTTCCGGTTAGAGCAGCTAAGTTTCCTGCAATGTTTTTAACTGGTCTTGATTTGTATTTTTTCTGGCTTTCTGATGGTCTTACTTGGTTTTTCTTTGAACTTTTGCTGATTTTCAATCTTGCAGTACACAAGGTGTCCACGCATCCTTAAAATGTCTTAAATTCGTTTTTTTATTAGTTTGCCTTAAATACTCTAATCACAGGTCTTAAATTTTGCGTGCCAGAACTATTTTTTTTTCTTGCAGAACTTTTCTGTCAACGAAAAGTTGACACAATTATTTCTATTGCATTCTGCGACTCAAGGCAGTTGAGGCTAACTGCTAACTAGCTGCTAATAAACTGTAGCTAGCTAGCTACCTTTGTTTGCCTGTATGATGGGCACAGTTTTAGCTATCCTTGATTGTAATGCAGCAAGTTCCCCCAATCATCCCGTTTTTTATATTTTTTCTGTCTTAAATTTTGCTCAAGGTGGCAATAAAAAAGGTCTTTAAAAGTCTTAAATTTGACTTGTTTTGAAAGCTTAATTTTAAATCCATTTATAAACCATTTATATAGCCATAAAAAGGCTTCAGAACTCTTTGAAACTTAACTTAGCAAATCATAATAATAATAAAAAATCAGTATTTTATACCTGAGAAATTGATTGATGCTTTACCACAAATTTCATTGTTATTTTGCATGTCATAAGGAGAAAAGTTGTGGAATCTCTACTGTAGATGATTAACAGATGGATGAAGCACCTAAGAGGTGCTGATGTGACTCTATATAGACTTTTAAGCAAACGCCACAGGATGCTTTCCCTGTAGACACAAGAACTGGACTGAAAATTACTAAAGAAAACAAAAAATAACCTTCAGAAAACATGGAGCGCTATTGGTTTAAGCAACCTAATAAGATTATGTAAAAGTCTGCAAAGTATTTATCCTGTCACTGTAAAGATAAGTACATACCCAGAAGCAGTCATACAAACATTGAACTTTGGTGGACATCTTTAAATAAATATATATTTTTATTGTCTGGTTCAAATTTCAGCTAAAACAATCATGCTTGGCCAGTCCGTGTGCTAAACTTTAAGAACTTGTTTAGATGGAAGTGCATGTTTTCATTGTTCTTTTCACTTTATCTTGGTCTTTCTTTGTTCTATTTTTGTTCAAATAGAATAACAAAACTTCCTCTTCATGTTCTGTCTTTTCTGCTGCGCTCATGATTTATTTGATTTATTATGACAGACTTTTCACAAATCTGAGTCAACCCGGACCGTCTTCATACTACTGGCTGTTTTCAGCATCTATTAAGAGTTCAAAGCTTCATCTTTTCTGGCCTGTAACTTCCCTCCAATGTGTGAAAAAAAAAAAAAAAAACATCATCCCTGTGGGTAGATCAGAGAGACCGCACTGTGCACTTGCAAGTTGTAAAGATAAATAATTAAACTAATTCGCTTTAGGGTGAAAAGTCCAGAGATGTGGTGTGAATGTTGGTGTTCACCTCACAGAATCTGTTGCTATGTGGAGCTCTTCATCTGAATGAATTATACCTTCTCAACTATTCCTCCAAGTGTCTGTTTCTGTTTCTGGAGGTGGAAATGTTTCCCAGCAGGTGGGCTTCATTCAGCCCCACCACCTCTCTCTTAAGGTGGTCTGACCCCTCCTCAGAGGTCAGCTGTATTTAGGTCACATGTGGGTTTTTGTTCAGGCAGTCTGCAGTGATCTTCCTCAAAGGCTTAGAGCCTGAACTTTCCAACTATCTTATTTTCTTCTATTTTTTATTTTTTTTCACTTTTTAGCTCAATAACTAGCCGACTTTAGGAAAAACGATGCGTCAGTGTGTCTGGATGTGTTACTAGGTGCAGGTAAGGCGCTTCACAGTCGGCTACCCCTCTCTGATCTGTTTGGTCATTTCTGTGTGAGCGCGACCTCTCTGAGGAATGCGCGGCAGTAAAAGCTTGTAAAGTTTCTTGTTTACTGTCCATCTCCCTCGACCCTCCTTCACCTGCTTCAGTTCCTCTCTCCGTGTTTTTCCAGCCCCTCCCTCCTCCTCATCTTCCTCCTACTCCTCCTCCTCCTGCCGCTGCGTACTGTGGCCTCTCTGTAAACCAGTCCAAACGCAGCAGATGTGTGACGGCCGACGACATTCACAGCTGTCAGCTCCCATATCAGCTTCTGTTTGGCGCTTAACCTCGCACACAGAGCTCGCTATCGCTAACAACGACCAGCGGCGGTCGTAGGAACGACGTCAGGAAAAAAATCTGACCTACGTTTTGCATTCAAAGAGTTACATGAATCTTAATTTGCAAATGATTTTAAAGGGGCAGTATTATGTTAAATCAACTTTTTTTTAATTTTACATCATCTTGTAATGCTATTCCCTCTTCAGAAACATACCTGGAGTGTTGCCTTGATTCGTTCATGTACGTTTTAGAAATCATTTAGTCTCCCATGGCAACCATTCAGCCGTGAAAACACCTGGGTGGACCTAGCGCTGCATTCAAGGCGCAGCTCCTTCAGACTAGCCAGCAGCAATTAGCAAACACCTGGACCTCATGATGTGAACTATTTCTCAGTAAAACACTGGTAAAACCTCTGCTAAAGGGTTAAAAGAGGACCGATGATGTTGAGATGACCTCCTGAAGGCGGAGTTTCAGAAAGAGCAGGAGCTTTAAAAGAGACAGAGGCCCAATTTCAAGCCATTAAATTACAAAGTCAAATTTCGTTTAAGTCATATTTGATATATAGAGCATTTTTACAACAACTTGATTGTACTATAAACTTATGAAACGTGTCTAGGAAATGCATAATCCCCGTCGACTACGACGATACTGCCACCACTACATTCTACTGTGTTCAGGTGTTAGCTGTCCTCTGGGTTTCGTTTTGATCCCATGTTTATTAGGGATGATGTGCAGTATTCGTTTCTGCATCAGCAGTTTGCTAAAAAGTTATTTATATTTTTTCTTGCCTGAAATAAAGGGCACCTTCCACATATCTGCCGTGTCCCCTGGATGACTCGTGACATACTGCAACTTGGCAGCTTCTTGCGGTTCTGAGGAACGCTCAGCTTTTCTGTCAGCTGAGGTTGATGTCTTAGTAGGTCTGGATTTGTTCCCGTCTCTTTCACATCCTGGTGACGAGTTGAACGGAGCCGTGAGACGCTTGAAGCGCGGGGTATTGTTTTATAAGCTAGTTTTGCTTTAAACTTGTCCTCGGCTTTCTTGCTGCCCTTTCTGCGTTGTTCCTTGTTCTTTATGCTGCTTGTTTTTTTAATGTTTTAATGTTCTACTTTGGTGAGGGCTTACAGGGGCAGTAGCTCAGGGTCCCTAATTTTGGGGCGGCCCCACATATTTTTATTTATTTATTCATTTTAATGAATTCATTTTTTGCAAACACTGTGCTTTGTATGAGCATCATAAGCCCATATCAGGAGAGTTGTAATAAAATTTTGGGATTTTTAAGAATATAAATAATATTTGAAAGTTGTAAAGTTACAGGAGGGAGGGTGGGAACAACATGCAGTTACAGGCCAAGAGATGTATTAAATCTACCATGTTTCATGCATGCATTTACCTATTAATGTACAGTAATGTGCATTAGCAAAGTCACTTCTCGTCAGTGGAAAGGGCACCAAACCGGTTTCCATCCCAGAGGCCCTCATTCCCTGTAGATCCGGCCCTGTGTGTGGTTGTAACGTGAGAAAATGCGAAAGGTTCAAGCGGGTATGCGAGCTGCTCTGTTTGAAGCTCGTTTTGGCGTTAACTCGATCTAACCTCTTTGTTTCCTTCTGGCATCTTTTCCCCCTCTCGGCACCTGGCTCCCGTCCAGAACCTCGCTGCTCTTCCCTGGCAGCGCTGTCCCTCGCCTGTTGCCCCCATTTCTCCCCTCTCTGCTCACACAAAACTTGCTCCTCTCTGGCCTTTTCGTGTGACCCCAGACCCCCTCCAACTCCCCCAGAAGCTTCGACTTTCCTCCAGGTCCCAGCCTGTAGGCTCGGGGTCCCAGATATTACCTTCGCTCCCAGCCAGCTGCTGTCGCCTTCCCAGCCATCCAGCCCAGCATGAGAAGCCCAGCAGCTGTTGATCAATGGGCAGCCGGGGCCAACGCCTGCCTGTCCCCTCCCCTGACCCCCTACCCTCACCCTCACACACAGTCACACAGATGCACACACACACTCCCCAGGGAGGCAACAGATGGGGGTCAGCCAGAGGAAAAGGGGTGTGGTGGGGCGGAAAGGGCGGAGTTAGGTGTGTGCTGTTTCTGCGTTTGTTTGTCAAGCAGCTTTCCGACCAATCAGGGGTGGATACTTGAGCATTTCGAATCCGTGAGCGTGCATTTGTTTTTTTTTTTTGTGTGTGTGTGTGTTTTTTTTAAGGCTCTGCTGCTGGACATTTGCTCGCCGTGTGTCTCCATTGTGGACAGGTGTTGGCGTCAGCGGTGTCCAGAATCGTTTCAGCAGCTGCTCTCTCCCCCTCTCAGTCCTCTCAGCTCATCTCAAAGCCCCACTCCCCCTCCTCCGCCCCCCTGACAGATGTAGCCACGCCACCACCTCTCGGCTTTTTATGGGCCCGGCCTGTTTTGACTTTAAATATTTGTCCAGGAGGCGCTCGGCCTTCTTGGTCAGACGGGGGGGTCAAAGGAAAGAGAGAGAGAGAGAGAGAGTTTTGACTTTAAATATTTGTCCAGGAGGCGCTCGGCCTTCTTGGTCAGACGGGGGGGTCAAAGGAAAGAGAGAGAGAGAGAGAGAGAGAGAGGTGATCCCGTCGTGACGCATTCTGTGTGTATTAATACTGGACACCAGAGTGTCTTCCCCCTATGAATATGCAAACCTGCATGAGAGGTTGTCGAGATTTAAAAGGACTCATATGGCCGATCTTTGGACCTGATGGTGAAGATCAGCTGGAAAAACACCAGAATTAGATACTGAATTGAACAGCTCAAGCTCAGTTGAGAACAGCTCAAGCTCAGTCAGACTGACAGGAAAGTGTCTGTCAACGTTGATGTTTAAGGTTTACCGTAGATTATTAGTTTGATTTAAACCTGGGCCTCTCAAAAACCTGGACGTGCTTTAATCTGGTTCCTCCGGTTTTAGCTCGTTCATTTTTCTACTGGCTAAAGCAGGTTTCCTCTCAGGGTCTGTTCAGGTTAATGTGCGCCGTTAGCACTTTAGACGTAGGTCAAAGAGTACAGCTCTGGTCTTTTAATTGATCTGGTCTTTCAAATATTTTCTTTTGACCTTTTTCTTTTTGTTGTTTTCATATAGAACTGACTCATCGTGGTTTCTGTCTAGTCGTTGAAACAAAAGCACATTGGCCAGCTTTCCTGCCACATCCACTAGTGTGTCTTAAAGCCTCTTCATTTCAATAATCTATAAACAAGAGGTTACCATCACTGAACTGTAAGATCTGGCCCCTTTCTCTGGTGGAAGTGTCAACATTTGTGATATACTCTTAAAGGCAGGTTTAGCCTTCTGGATTGTGTGTGTGTGCCCGCGTGCACATGTTAAGCATAGCTGCATCCAAAGTGGATTTACTATGATTTACTTTAATCCTGCAGAGAAGCGCGCCGAAAAACATTCCAAATAATTCCTCGATAGGAGGTTTTATCACCATGTTCATAAACGATTCCACAGAGAAGGAAATGTGATCCGGGATCCGTCTCGAGGCGTATTCGATCGTGTTGTGATGTGTCACAAACACAAGCTGGAAAGCGTTTGTTTGGGATTCTAGTTGATGGAATATTTAGTAAACAGAGGAGCATTGTGTGTTCAGAAAGTCCCGTTTTCAGTTTGCCACGAGTCATGCAGAGTCTTGGGAGAATAAAACGTCAAAGTCCACAAAAGATTTGACTAGACTGGAAAGGGTCAGATCAAATTGCAGCCATATGTTAGAGTGGCCCAGTCAAAGCCCAGTCCGATAAGGAATTGAAAATCTTTGGCAAAACTTGAAATGTATGTTCTCAAACTCTAGAAAGCTGATACAATCATGCACCTTGGAGCAGGACATCATGCTGGCACACTATTGACAGTTTTCAGTCGATCTTTAAAACCTTTCATTCCCAACATTTTCCTTGGTCCGTCTCCTTGAAGTTAAACGTAACATTTTATGAGTTTAGGAGTCTGAAAGAATGACAAGTGAGGTGAGGATTCTGATTCTGCTGCTGATCCCAGAGAAGCTCCCCCCCCAAAAAACACACCTCTGCCAGCTGAGAGAAGAAAGATGAAGAGGGAAGACAGGAGAAGAGTGGTGGAGCGCACCTTGTTGTGCCATCTGGGCTGACTTTTCTCTCCTCCTCCCCCTCTCCCTCCTTCTCAGCCCATTAGGAAGGAGGATTAAGGTGGTGGAAATTACAAGTTGCAGCTGACAGGAGCGCACCCAGCGATGGATTTAACCGTCCAGGGGAGGGACGCAGGAGTGGGGTGGGGGGGGATAGAGACAGGGAGCTAAAGAGGCAGGTCGGGGAAGAAGGAGCAACTGATGAGCTAATTAGACCAAAGGGGTTTTCTGACGAAGGAAGAAAAATCTAACTTTCCTCAA
Source organism: Poecilia formosa (assembly GCF_000485575.1). Classification (NCBI taxonomy): domain Eukaryota; kingdom Metazoa; phylum Chordata; class Actinopteri; order Cyprinodontiformes; family Poeciliidae; genus Poecilia; species Poecilia formosa. The sequence continues at coordinate 3,243,300 of NW_006799979.1, read as the reverse complement.
CGTCTTCCCACCTGATTTATTTTAAGAAGTGACCGACATGATGATGCTGGTACAGTCAGTGTCTACCCACTCCCTGCAACTCATTTACCCCCTCCACCCCCTCACTCACCCAGCCAGCCAAGGTGGAGGGAGAGGGGGCGGAGGGAGGGGGTGGGGGGGGTGCAATGTGGGGGCAGCGGCAGCTATGGATGGCGCCCATATGGCCGCAGCTGATGGGGGTGATTGTCGGTATTGTTCACTTTGTCAGCGATCGTGGGGATGCGGGAAAGAGCTAATGATAATGCAGAGTGCAGATGTGCTCTGGAGCAGCCCAGTCGTTAAGCAACAACAGCTTGAGTGTGTGTGTGTGTGTGTGTGTGTGTGTGAGAGAGAGAGAGTTATAGCCACAGCTGCTTGCCAGCTTGTTTGCCTTCTTGTTGGAAAACCTTCTGAAAGACCCACTACAACTGTATAGCCACAAGCGCACCATACAGGAACGCGCTCGCACAGCTGTTTGGGTCTTTAATGTTGGTCTGCTGATGTTTTCTATTCAAAGCAGCTCTGCGCTTGAAGAGGAGATGTCGGTCTCTGAGGTGATTTTCAGTTTAATGGGGGTAAAATAATCCAGATTCTGGGCCGTCAGCTTCAGAGACGCAGTTGGTCGCCATCTTCTCGTAATGAGGTTAAAGGTTTTGGTAAAAAAATGTCGAGATTGTTCTTATTTCCTTGTGGACATTAAAACATGACTCAATTTCTATTCAACTGTTATGTAAGAAATGGCAAATTAAAAACTCTGACAGTAGCTTGTGTTTTATAGGAGACGGCCTCAATCAAAAGTGAGACTGTGGCTAAGAGATTAATAAGTTTGTCACAGCATCACTGTTTGTTCAAGCTAAGATGAATCTCTGCACCAGTGTACTGGAGAGGCCACGCTGTCCTTTGTAAGACGTTGCCGTCCTGTCGGTCTGTTCCTCCTCCAGATGTCCTGAACTAAAGATTTCTATCAGACAACTGCTGGCTCCACTCTTCTACAACCAGCTTCAGCCCTCCGGAGGATCCTGCCCCATTTCCTCTGTCTTCACAAGGTGCCTTAGATGGGACTGCCAGAACTTTCTCTGTGGTAACCTCAATAAACACTCTTTATACTTCCAGAAGAAGATGCTTGTTGTGACCCCTGCTGAATCAGAAACTAGCACAAAAACATCTCATTTACTTTGATTAACCTCTTGCCTGTTTTAAACTCAACATCGTTACATTTCTGGAAGATGCTGTCGTAAAAAGAAACAGGAACTGATATTTTTGGGTTTCTTAGAGCCAGATAGATGATTTTGATGTTCAAGTCAAGAACCCTGGTGGATGGGGGTCTGGTGGTTATGGTTTGACTCTGCCGATTCATTTTGAACAGTAGAGAAGCTGAAACCTCTTTACTCTCTGAGGATTTGGAGGTAAACACACCACTAGTGACAGAACAACATAATCAAGAGTTGGCTCATGGAGGGAGAAAACTCAGCTGCTTATCTTTTTGTGATCTCCTGAAACATGGCAATATCTTCAGTCAGAACGGGAATTAAAATGTTTAACATTTAAAATTTAATTCCTGTTCACCCCTCCGACGCTGAATTAGGACCCAAATTTGTTTTGCTAACAGGAACAGTCATTGGTAAGAGAAGGTGTCCATTGTCAAGTACTGCTGATAATCTAAGATGATGTCGGGGTGTTTCTCTTCCAAAGAGCAGTGCGGACTCTTTGAAATACCAAGAGATTTTAAATTAAATTCAGAAATCTCTAGCAGATAAAGGAAAACTGGACATTTTTAGTTATTTGGGAAACTTTGTGAGGCAGAACATTGCTTCACATGTTCCGTTCTGTGTTTGTGTTTCACACAGGAGGCTCTTTGGTGGTGCACCGCTTCCTACCGCCATTTTCTCTAGAAATGATTTTCAACCCAAGTTTAAATAACTGCTCAACGCAAACGTTATAATGCTGTGAAGGTAACAAAAAAAGCAGTCACATAAACCACACATTTTATTGAATGGAGTTCATTTTATAATGTCAGAAGTCTGATTTCATGATCCTTCCCATTAGCTTCTAGTATTAACTGGTCAGGTTTTATAACAAATTAAGAATTTTATTTTCAAGGTAACATAAATAAATAAACTCATCCCTTTAAATGACATCAATTGAAACTTTCTAAAAAATGTTTGGTTCTAGTGGCCTTTATTGATAGTTAGTTACCATACCAACTTTATTTATAAAGCACTTTATACACCAACAGGACCAAAGTGCTGTACACAATCATAAAATTCAATCCAATTATAAAATAGAAAAAAATCTAATATAAAATACATATTACTACATAGACACAATAAAACAAAGTGAAACATCTCAGATTGTGCCAAAAACCAAAGAAGAAGATGGGTCTTAAGAAGGGTCTTAAAAACAACTTAGTTGACTGTTGTTAGTCTGTTTTAGTCAACAACTAAAACTATGCTTTTAGTTTTTTACGTTTACGGTTTTAGATTTCTATGTTTTTTTGTTTTATTAGCCAAACCTGATTTCCTGCTAATGTTTGAAGAGTTTCCTCTTTGCTCTGCTTCCCTGACTCACCTGCTTATGATGACTAATCGGCACAGCTGTCCTTTATTTAGTGACTACCTCTCTCACCATATGTCTCTTGGTTTGTCCAAGATCAGATTGTCTGTTTTCTTCAGTATCTTTTTTTTTTCATGTAATGATTATAGTTTGTGAATAAGTTTGGACATATAAAAATCATGTGTTTGTATTCCATGCACATAGACATGTTAACTGTTATGTCATCCAATTTTTGGGGGGCAAATTTAATCTCATATTAGTCAACATAAAATATCTCAGAATGACTTTTAAAGATGGATCGTTTAAAATAAAACTTCTTTGCTGCCGGGATGTTTTAGAGTCGGTCTGCTGCCGCCGCCTCTCCTTTAGATGAGCCAGTTTCTGCGGTCTGGGTGAACTGGAGACCTGCGGTGTCAGTTGCTTGTTTGTCTATGTGTGTCATCTCTGTGATACGTTGATGACCTGTTCAGGTTTAACTTCACCTGTGAGACCTGGAAAAGCTCAAGCTGCAGGTAACCCTGGAAAACTGAAGTAACATAATCACCTGGCCTCTAGCAGGCTTTACGTGATGGCTCAGCTGAATCTGTATGGGCTTAGCTGATCTGGAAGGATTCGACTTTCTGATCTCCTCAGATCAGTATTTGGAAAAAAGGACTGATTAAAATCAAAGTCAAAATAAATGTATGTAATGGAAGAACTCTGAAAGTTGATTATGAAACCAGATTTTTACTTGAAAATCTTTCTATTTAGTTGTTCTCACTTGCTTCGGTGGATTTCTCGAATCTTTCTCGACATTTGCAAAACACCATGGATCAGCTGCAAAAGCCAATTTCTCTCTCAAAATCCTTAGCTCACCAATCGAAAGTGTATATCTGTGTCGATGAACATGTCAGGCTCAGAATGACAAGTTCGCGTTTCGATTGCTTTGTCATGTTGTCAACAGTGACTCCAGAGAGATGGTTTGATGTAAACTATGGCTGAAGTTTTGATGAAGTGTTGCTAGTTGTAATACATTTTGATCAACGTGACATAAGCAATTGAAAATGTGGGATAAAGCAGAGAATTGTACATAATCACTTGTTTGGAAGTACAAAAGCATTGGCAACTTGATCAAAGGAATGATGAACTGGTTTTTTGATGTGCACAATTATATGAAGATTGAACTCTTAGTTTTGAAAATTTTAGTTCTGTTCTCACAAATGCAACAAAGTGAGTAAATTCTGAACCGTGAATAGGTGGGGGTCCACTAAATCATCACTTGCTGTTCCTTGCAGATCCACTAGAGGCCGCGTTTTCGTTTAACCTAATTACAAATCGTAGTTGTTTTCAAAAACAGCGAGTGAGAGATTTGGGTCAGAAGTGGAAACTTGGATCGACTGTTGTGATACTAACCACTGCTAGCAACACAAATAAAACCATATTTCTCTCCATTCAATGGACTGAAATACTAAAAGAGTGTGTGCTCAGAGACTGTTCAGTACTATGAAGTTTAATGTGATCAAGCTCTTAGAAGGGTGATCTTTTTTTTTCTTGCAGCTGTGACGACGTTTAATACATCTGGCAGCCATATTGGGTATTGAACTCAGCGACTTTTCCAAATCTCTATCCTAACTTCAGCATGGAGTCCGTCTGCCATCTTGGAGCTCAGAAAATTGACAGAGAACAAATTGAAAACAGCACTAGCATAATCTCTCTTGAGGTTTTTATGGGGCAACATTTTATTGTGGGGACGAGGCAGTAGATTATTTTTCTACATTTTTTGTAGCGCAACCAGTTTGATTTCAAGGAGTTATAGTATCCGATGTAGATGACCCTTCTAGCATGTCTAGAGAACGATGGACAACTTATTGTGGAGCAGAGGGATTTATGGCCAACTCTGGCTGGTTGAATCGATTGAGTGGAGATACGTGGACGATGTTATAGAATGGAAAACCTTCCACCGATGACAGGATGATATATATAGAATGTACATCACAAAGTAAGACACTGCTGTATTTTTGTTTTCGACTTTCTTATGGTTGCGAATCTAATCCCAACTGGATGCTGTAGCAGCCTAGCCATAAAGAGGAGAAAGCAATGGGTTCACCAGCCATGGGACAGCATAAGAGTTGGCTACCATGGAGACTGAATATACATATGGACATTATTACTAACCAAGGAGTCACATAGACTCATTCTCTTCTTGATGTTTGGATGTCAAGAAATGTGACAAGTGATGCTCACCTCTCAAGTGCAGTTTAATATTTTTATCTCAAATATAAATATATATCCTCTTGAAAAGAGAAATTTACCTTTCCAACATATTAAAATGAGATGTTCCAGCTACCTCCATAGTAACAGATGTTATAACCCAGCATCCACACATACAGATTACTATATAGGGATGTGTCACTCCTCTAAGCACAGTGAATTACAGAGCGTTTCAATGACGGGAAGCCATGTGTGCACTGAGTCCAGTCATGAAATTTATAACAAAGTGGAAGCGGATGGGAACGCCACTATACGGTGGAAGGACATGTAGAGTGGCATGTATAAAGTTTGGAGCAGAGTGGGACTATGGTGTAGGGCTGCTCAGGAGTTTGGCTCAGCCCCATATTTCAGCAAACGGAGATATTTTGGATAAATTCTTGCTCCTAACTTAGGAGCATTTTTGGGGTGACCCCTTCCTGGCCAAACATGTCTGCGGTGAACAAGGACATGGTGGGATAAATTTAGTGTGGAGGAATATGACTGGACTGCTTGTCCAGCATCCATATCTGACCTCATGAATGCCCTTTTCGAGTAAGTCCATTTCCTTTTTTTTTCTCCACTAAACACACTCCCATGCCTTGTGGAAAGCAAGCTTTTCAGCATTATATTAAACTCTATGGATTAGGACTGGGATGTCAGGTTCATATGTGTGTGTGAAGAGAGACAAGTTAAGACTTTAGCCAATGTAATGTGTTTTTAAGTTAAGATTCTGAGGTGCTATGATCTTTATTCGCAGTAATCGACAGGAAACTGGCAGAAAGAGAAGAGAGGAAGACATGCAGTATGGTTTGGGTTAGGGGGTTAGGGTTAGGGTTAGGGTTAGGGTAGGGTTAGGGTTAGGGTTACACATCAAGGGTCTGATTCCCTTGATCTGATTCCCTTGATGTGAGGGAATCAGACCCTCACATCAAGGACCAATAGCCTAAATAAACCACACACCGTTCCGCTGTATACATTTCTGTTCCTCCTAATTTCTGAAATGAAACAACTCTCCCCAGAACGAACTGAAGATTTGCGCCGAGGCGTTGCACGCCAAAGAGAAAGGAAAAACATCTTGTCTCTGCTTCGAATCTGTCCCTTCTTCTTCTTCCTCCTCCCCTCTTCCTCTTCTCTACTTCTTCCCTACCACCATACAGATGGTCCCAAGCTGCCTTCAATAATCCAACGCACAGCCATGCCAGTACACCCCGGGCTACACCCCTGATGCTACACCACTCACACACACACGGAGACAGTGCCAGTTCCCTAGGCAGGACCCCTGTCTTTCTGGCCCAGATTGGATCAGTGTGGTTCAGTGTGGAGCAGTAACACTGGGCCTCGGGGCTCTACACGAGCCTGCAGGGTCCCACGCTGGCCTCAAGTAGCCGGGGCTACAATGGAAAAAAGCTCCGAGGCGCACTCATGTTATCTTTTTGATGATGACTGTTATTATTATTATTGCACAAGCTGGAGCGGCCACATGTTGTTATTAGTTTAAGCCGAGACACCGAAGAGCTGACACAGACAATAAGGACAAGGGAGCAAAGGAACAACAGCGGCGATGGAGAGACGGAGCAAAATAGGAACTTCCTGATAGAGGAAGGGGAAAAAAAAAAGAAAGATGGAGAACAGGATTTAGGGTTGCAGGAAGGATAGAGATGACAGGATGGGTGGATGGGAGTAAATAAAGAAACAGGAGGGATGGAAAAGGAGGAAGAATACACAGAGGGAGGGATGGACAGAGTGTGGCGGATGGGGGAGGGATGGATGGATGGAAGGATGGAAGGAGGAATGCGACAGATGGGTCGTGCCTGGCCAGAGCTGGGAGGGAGCGGAGAGGTTGGCATCATAGGGTGAGAGAACACACAAGATCACACACAATACACACAGCAATGCCACACACACACACACACACGCACACACACACACACACACACACATGCATGTGCGCCACTTAACTCCTCTCATGCACGTTTTCTGCTGTCAGGAGTGTTTTTGGTGTCTTTTTCTTGTGTCAAGAAAACGTCAGCTTTTCGATAAATAGACAAATAAATGGTGCTGCGGACGCGTCCCGACATATTGTTTGCATACATTTGTTTTCCGCTCTTGCGATCAGTCTCCCCTCGTCGACAGGCTGAGATTGGGTCCCACCGGAACAATCCGGATCCCTCAAAGTTCTTCATGATGACGACGAACCGGAGTGAAGCTGTTGAACCCCACAGAGGTGGGCGTTACTTTTACTCCCACCGCTGTTACAGAGGTTAGGTTTTACTCTCCTGAAAATCTGTAGAAGTGGAATCAGAAACAGACGTTTTTGTCCCGCCAAGGAGAAATTCAGGTGCAACAGCAAGCAACAGATGTTTAAAACAAAAAGAAATAAGATTAACAATGATATATATCGGCCAAATTCTGACAGAGAAGCTGATGTCAGAACCTTACACGGGTCAGATTACTCTGACTGTGTCATGTCGACGTTGAAAAATGACCCAATATAGGACACTGCAGATGTGTTAAACAGTTCATCATCATACGAGATTGAAGATTCGTCGGGATTCTGACGGAGGTTTTGGGGTTCGCACCGACTATGAAAGGACTATGAAAGACGGTAGGTGGAGGGTGAAGACAGACGGGTTTGTGGAGTTTCCTGAGAGTCTTAACCACTGAAGCTGAGATTGACAAAGTGCTGCTTGTTGCTGCTAATGTTGCTCCTTTGTCTTCTCCTTCAGGCGGAGCTGACGGTGGATTGTTGGAGGCAGGACAGGCAGGTGAGGACGGTGGTCTGCAGGTGAGAAATCAGCACAGCATGAATGAGGGGAGCTGAAGGAGGAGCGACGGGACTGGGAGAGGTTAATCATTTATGTGAGTTACATCTGGTTGATGTTTGATTGCTCAATGTGAGTTCTTGTTGAATAGTTAAGTGAATGAAAACGAAACACACTCATCATTTACTCATCAAATAAAAAAATGAGTAAAAATTAAATATGACAGATTTTTTTTTTTCTCCTTTTTGATCATCTCTCTCAAAACAGCCGACAATGACAGAGTCTTGCCCGACCTTCAGGCGGGACGCTCTCATCCACCGTTTTACTTTTCCAGCCATGGATTCCAGCATCGACATCTGGCAAAATTACCAAACCTGTAGATAGAAACACGATTTCTTTTTTTTTTCTTTTTTACAACGTTTTAAAATATTTGCTCAAAAAATACACATGGCGAATGAGAAATGATTACCTGGCATCTGCCGCCGGCAGATCCGCTCCTTTTAAGCTCCTCCTGATAAACTCTTGACGCGCTACAGCTGTGGGAACACACCTGCCGGTCACACCCTGCAAAGAAGGAGGTAGAAACAGCCCACACACACCCACAGTAACCAGACACCCACTTTAGTGGATAATAGTTTTATTGATTTGTACTGTATGGTTTGTCAGACTGCACTAGAGCGAGTTTGGTGAAATGAAATGACCTGGATTGCATGTACTTTAGCATGAACCACTGCTGTAAAACTTAACAGAATTGAATCAAATTAAATAAACCCTCCGAGGACCGTAGACTTATTTTTTCGGATTTGCGTTTGGTGAATTTTATATTTCCCTGGTTTGGTTGTGATTATGCAAATTGCACAAAATTTGGCCAGGTAGATTGTTCTGGGGGGAATTGTCACTCTTCTTTGTTGTTTCTCTAATATGGCTTCCAAACTCAACAGGGCAATCTGTGTCTCTTCAGCCAATTTTTGTTGTCATTTAAAACACACTGTCATTACAATGTGTTGTGTTTTTTTATTCTCTGGTGTTGAGATCCTTCCAAACGTCATTTTAAATTGTTTTCCACCAGGTGAAAAGTTTTAAACTGTAGATCTAAAACAATAGCACACTTGGAAAGTGTGTGGGGGGGGATTCCCTTTTTAACTTTTACATAACTTTGCACAAAAAAAGAGATCAGAATCAATGTTTCAACACATTTTTGACACTCCGAGCCTAAACCTAAAAAAAAAATAAATAAATAAATAAAAGTTGCACATATGGGAGAATGGAGAAAAAAAAACATTTTCTTGTATTTTCTTGTTAAAGACAGAGAACGTTCTAATGCTAATCTGAGATTGGAGAGGTTGTTTGTTGTGTAAGGCGAGGACTGAAGTTAGTAATGACATTCATTAAAAAGAATGCTGATACACTTAAAGCTTTTAGTGAAATCTAAAAAAAAATAGAACATTGTTTTGGTCCAAGCGAAACAGGTGAAACAATGAATTTCCAAAGACCTTTCCACAAAAACAAGGTCATTGTCATGCACCTATAAAGCACTTATCTTGTAGGAAAAACATTTTTATGTTTAATTTTTTTATGCCTAAAACTGGCATTAGAGCATCTTAAATCCATGGTGAGTCTAATGTTGGCCTAATGCTTCTATAGTGATCAATAAAAAAAAATCACAGGTTGAGCACAAAATAAAGGGTTCAGCGCCAGAGGGTCAAAAACCAAAACTGTTCTGCTTTCACTATATTGAACAAACCCATTGTTGACATGTGAGAAACCTTGCCTCAGCTGTAAAGTCAGAAGAAACTTTTCCATCATTGTGTAATTCACGGTGATGCATCAGTGTTGTCATATCATCACTGAATCAGTGTACAGTGCATGTTTATAGGCTTTTAGCTCTTTCTTTGTTGTGGGTTGGCCTACTTCCTGAGTGCCTACCATGTGATTGTCCTCCATACTGCTGCATACTTCTTCCACTGTTTCTTGCTTCATCCGTACTGAAATCACCAGTTCACCCATCATGATGGGAAGAGGGCACCTTGGGTCACACGAGCAACATTCACTCTTTGTTTACATTTTTAAAATTGAAAGTTACTCCTAGATCAAATGCGTCACATCCGGTTTTCTTTTAGTTTTAAATGTGAAATTGGGCAGAATCCAACTATAATCATAAGCTTGTGTCTGAATAGCAGGGAGAACGAGCCGCCACAGCTGGACGACTGCTGCTCTTTGTGTGTGTTTATGTCTATACGTGTGTAAAACACAGAAGGCAGGTGCACCAGATGTCCACACACGCACACGCATACACATACACAAACACAAACACAAACACACACACACACACACACACACACACACACACTACGGCACGCAGTCAGTGTGCCGTAGCAGTGTTAGCAGCAGCAGCAGGCTGACAGGTTGAGTTAGAGACACCAAAGGACCCCCTCCCTGCCTGCGTCCCGTCAGGTCACCGTGGTGATGATAAATGCTGAGTCGTGCACATGTGTCCCAGTGCCAGCAGTTTCTAACAACACCCCGAACACACCCCGTCAGCCCCCTTATCTGGCAGACGCACCCGCAGCTGGGAGAGGGTGCAAGTTGTTGCTTTTTCTGTGAAACCAAAGGTCTTTGAATGCATCATCTTGATTGATGCTCGAAGATAAATAGATAGGTTTCCATGGTGAAACATGGCAGTGGCAGTATAATGCTGTGTGGATGCTTTTCTTTAGCATCAAAGCTGATTAGAAGTGAAAGTGGAGGAAGATGGAGATAAATGCAGGGATGAGAAAGACTTGAGACGGACGACGGGGACAAAGGTTCACCTTTCTGCTAAACGGACATCAAAGCAGCAGATGGCCCAGTCAAAGTCCATGCCTAGAAATCTGCATATGATTCACGGATTAACACAAGTTCCAGTATCCATGTGTGAAAAGAGGTGAAGCCTGAAGACTTTAACTGCAGCATAATGTGATGCTGTGGTGAATCGGGGGGGTGAACACAAATGCATTCTACAATTTTGATATTTTTCATTGAAAACACAATGAAAACTACGAGTTTATCCTTCCTCTTCACGTGAAACCCTAATAAAACATGTAGAAAGTTTTGGTTGCAACATGAAAAAATAAATAAATATGTGGAGGAGTGTCAGATTAGCCCAATAACTATTGTGGGGATTTTAAGGGTTTATGTTAATGTATGCATGTGTAAAGAGTATGTAGGCTGCAGGGGAGGCGGGGGGGTCATGTGTAAGTACCAATTGGGCCCCTCCCCTCTTACCGAGACACACAGATATTCAAGTTCGAGTTACGCTGCCTTTTGTGTCCTAGGAAAAGGGGGAGGAGACACTGGAGTGGTTGACTGGATGGGACACTTTGTCCCCTCATTTTCCCAAAATGAAAAAAAAAAAAAAAAATCCCCTCTGCCTCATCCTGCCCCCCCTCCTCCCCTTGTTTTGCCCCCCTCAGCCAGTGCAGTACCACTGTATTGTCTGCTTGCAGGCGCGCTGCTTGTTGCTCGCCTTCTGTCCTGCTGTGCTGAGTGCTCCACAAAGGAGCTCTTTTAAATATGTAGACAATCCAGGATCGCTTTGCACACACACACACACGCACGCACGCACGCACACACACATTTGCTTCTCTCTGCACCATGGCTAGACCTGGCCTGGGAACGTTTCCTTTTTCATGCAGAATCAACAAGTCTGAGACATGAAAAGCGTACAGGAGGCACACGCTTTGAGCGAGCGCTTTGTGGCTCGGCTAAAAAGCTGGAATCCTGTTTGTTATGGTGCCATTGTTCCTACTGTATATTTAACCAGCTGCCTTTTTGAAATCACAGATATTAAGTGCTTCTTGGCTGTGAAATCAAAACACAGTGAAAAGTTTGGTGTTCCTTAAAGATAACCAGTTTTTGAGCTCATTTTCAACAGTTGAAGCCTAACCAGGCCGGCCTGAGTGTTGCTGTAGAGACAAGATGAGAGAGAGAGAGAGAGAGAAAAAACTGGTTTTACAAATTCAAACATCAGGACGGCTCCACATGTCCACATGACACTCTCCTCTTTATCCCCTCCTCCTCCCCCTGTGGTACAGCAGCCCTCGGTGGCAGCTTGGCAGAGCGGGCTCCCCTCACGCGATGCAGCAGAGTGCAGGGGCCCGGGCCCCAGACAGGAGCCCAAGCTGGTCTCAGCCTCCCAACATGTTGAGCTGGCCCGCCTTGGGCACAGCCAAATGGTTCTGCAGCTGCCCCTTTGTCCCCCTTCCTTAAGTAAACAAAGGACAGAAACAAATTAATGACCTACATTCACGGCAAAAAAAAAAAAAAACCTCGCCGAGACAGAGAGGAGCGCAGTTGTCTGCAAGCAGATGTTCCCTTACGACGCTGCAGACTGCAATTAACGATCACGAAGCAGCGCAGAACCAAAGGAGATGTTTTCTGTCCATGGCAAAAAAAAAACAAGAAAAGAAAAGAAAAATGTGACTGAAAGGAGTGCAGGTAGCACAAAGTGGCAGACTTTTTTTTTTTTTTTACATTTTTTCTTTTTTACAAACTTTGAGCACAGCAGCTTTTGCTCTTTATGCAACATCTCTCAGTTGCATTTAAACCATTTGTGAGCTTTTATAAACCAAGACGCTATCAAGTTTAATCCTCACTGTTTAACCCACCGGGCTTCATTATGTGCTCCATCTGGACGCTAATAAAATGCTTGTCTTAAGATCGCCATAGAAACGCTGTGTATAAATATTGTTTTTAGTATTTACATTTCACTTCTCACCATACATAACACATTTTTGATTGAACTTTTAACCCCTTAAATGCCAGTTTTGGTGAATAAAGTTGCAAACATAAAGTTGTGATAATACAAATCATGTGTAAAGGAGAGTTAATTCAAAGGACAAACGTTGAAAATGAGTAAATGTCCCAAAAATTCATGGAGACAAATTGCAAGCGAAGAACTGGTCAAATTTTATGCCGTTTGCATCAACACTGTAAAAGTTAAGTGAAAAAAAACACAAAAAGATGAACTTTAAAATTTTTTTCAAAAAAGCTGAATATATATATATATATATATATTTTTTTTTTTAAATTTCTTGTAACTTTCTTAAACTAAGGTTAGGCGTTCATCAGACACTGGACAATGTCATAAAGATTAGAAGTGAGCTTATCGTGTGAGTGTGCGTTGGGGGCTTACCGAGGAGACCATCTGTGGCCTAATGAAGACTGCGCCTTGGCCTGAGAGTGCAAGGGGCTTTTAATGCATCTGTAAGAGCAGCAGGTTTACTGAGCAGCAAGACATTAGCTAAAGCTGATTTCTTTACTGGAAACCTGTGCTTGAGGATCTTTCGAAAGGGCATTGTGTGTGTGTGTGTGTGTGTGTGTGTGTGTGTGCGTGCCTGTTGCAGGGGATTGAATCTGGACAAGCTGCTGCACATTTTCTTCTCGAACGCGGCCTACGTCTCAGCCAGCGCCGCAGATTCAGATGAAGTTCCGTGTCCAGAAACGCTGAATCTTGTGCGTGCGTGTACGTGACTTCCACCCACGTCGCAAGTGACAGAAGGACGGGATGCCAGGGCCTCCCGCCCGGGCCCTTCTGCAGCACGACGCTCGGTGCGGAAGCAGGAACGCGCTTAAAAAGAGTGGAGATTTGAGCTTTCTATTTTTGAGTTTATTTAACAGCATGATCAAAAAAATTACATGCATTTTATGTTTTTTGGGGGGGTTTTTTTGGAAGCTTCTAGCAATACATTAGGGAATGTTCATGCCTAATGTATCAAAATTTACACAGCAGGCATTTTTGGTAATGTGTTTCCCAATCCGAAAAGAGCTGCCTTAAAAACACATAACAGGATCTGTACTCTAAATATGAAGTTAGTCAGTGAAGTCGTGCTGGACGACTTAAAATTTTATCATGATATTTTGTGGTAGTATTGTGATAACGTTAAAAGTGGCAATACAAACTTTATTTCTTTTTTTTTTTTTTTAGGCAACTCTATGGTTGTGACTGACATAACATTGATTAAAAATCCCCACAAACACAAATGCTGCGCTTGAAAAACATTCCTATTCCTATCACGCTTCTTTAGGACATGAGTCACATAAAGAAGTGTGATTTATATCCCTAAGCTGTACACAGTAACCACATTAAATCATATTTTTAAATGTATTGATATGCAATATTTTCATTGGACAAACATTGAGAGAAAATATTAAACCTAACAATCCCAATGATATGGACAGTTATTTTGAATTTATCGTGATCTTGATAAATTAAAAATGAGAAACGATACGATAAATGCAAACCTCAACAACGAGGAAGTGATCGCGTAGAAACGGAATCGCAACCAATACGTTTAGCGTTTTATACATTTTCCATCAGAAAAACGAAACAAAAGTACTTCACACCAGGGCGGAGGTTTGGGATTCTTATAATTTATTGCAGTTTTGCACACAATTTTTAAAAATGTCAACAACAGCACACCAAAAAAATTACAAAACTAAATACAATTAGAATTTACTCCCCTTGAGAAAAAGAAAACAAACCCAGCTATGATTGTCAAAGCTAAAATTGACTAAAATTGGAAACAGAACCTCGAAAGAAAAGCAAAGAAATTTTGTAATCTCAACAGGGGAGCAAATATATCTCAAAAAAATCTGCTTGTTTTTTTTTGTTTGTTTGTTTGTTTGTTTTTCTCCAGACAGTGATTGTCCTTTTTCAAAACAGATCCAGTCATTATATGCCCCCTCCCTCCAACACCGCCTCCCAACATTTTATGACTTCCTATGGACTTCCTTTTTGTCTCATACTTTTTTTTTTGTTTTTAACCTTTTACCAAAAAAAACAAAAAAAAAACCCTCACCCACCCTCCCCTTCAAGTAAGCACAGCAAAAGATGGAGACGTCATGTCAGGGCGGTCGCCGGTCCCTCGTCTCCACCTCACACTTCAACAGAAATATATTTAAATTAAAAAAAAAAAAAAATTAGCTTGGACTACAGCAGTTTAAGGCGGTCAAGCACAACCAGAGGAACAAAAACATTAAAAAAAAGCAGCAGTAGTGATGAAAACAACAGCAGGATGGAAGGAGCCCATATGCAGAGGCGCCGCCAGTGAAGAGATAACATTTCAAGACCCAAAAAAAAAAGGAAAAAAAAAAGAGAAGATGTGGTGCAAACTGCTGCAATGTCACCCACACTGTTGCGTTGGCAAAGCCTGCAGGTGCCACCAGATGACGGTGGCGTGCGCGCACGAACACACGCACAAACACACGCACGCACGCATCTGAGAGGAGAAGGAGGAGGAGGAAACGTTGGCGCGCCTGCATCGCTGCCAAATGCTTTTTGGATTGTACAAACGCTTGACCATCTTTTAAAGAGCAATTGTTAAACTGATGTAGCCCCAACCCAAACACAACAATCACTACAAAAATAACAAAAAACAAGTCCAATTATTTAATCAAACTATAGTTAGACAATATTTGTCTGAATTCAGCACATTTACATGATTTCCATCAATCATTTCTAAATGTTTTCCAGTATCAGATACTTCCACAGCTTTAGAAACGTCAGTTTTGAATAAAGGCATCTTTTCAGCAAAATTAGGTTTTCACGCATTTTAGCTTAAAAAGGTGCTTGTACAGATTTAGGCCAGGGGTCTGCAACCTGCGGCTCCTAATAACATTGGTCCAAATGCTTTTATACTGAGCAGTGATTTTTACATAAAGGAGGTCAGCTTTCATGGATTATCAACTATAGATTTCCACAACAGAATGACACTAATAGTACAAGATATTTTTTTAAACAGGGTGAGACCAAACTTTTATTTCTTTTTAGCTTCGTAATCTTCTGGTAAACCATTGGTGTTTTTCTTTCTTCTGAAACCAAAAGAAGTGAAAATTTGGTTCTTTAACCATAAATTGCCAAAATTTTCAATGACATTTGTCATAGTTTGAAAGGTTCAGGTTGGCTTTGTGGCACTTAAAGAACTCCATTTATTTTTAGCGAGAGCGAAAAATGACTCTTTGGGTTATAAAAGTTGCTGACCCCTGATTTAGGCCAATTCTCTGCCATCTCCTCTAAAGGAAAGTCTCAGGTAAATTGTGGCATCCGCTGCAAACAGATGAGGAACGGCGTGACACAGATATCTGACCCTTACACTTTAAAGCAAGAGAGCTTGGGCTTAACCTCCTCTACCTCTCTGGGTATCCTTCACATCTCAGCCAAACCGCGTTATCAGACTGCCCCCTGCCCCAAAAAAGGAGGTCAGATCTGTAGAGATAAATAAGAAACGGCTTAACCAGGAAGCAGAAGAAGACAAAAGAAAAGGGAACGCAAAGCAGTGGGGACATTTGATGCCTGAGGAGGAGCACGGAGGACGAAGAAGTGCTGGGTGGATGTAGAGCTTCAGTAGGTTCGATCGACTGGCACAGACCAGGTCTCTCACACACACATACACACACACACACACACACACAGCAGACAAATCAGTGCTTAAAATGCTTCATCAGGTCGCCTCTCAGCTAAAAACTTTTCACCAACAAATTTACCGTTAGAACATCTTCCCCCTGCCTTCCCCCGTTCCGATGCAAAAACAACCTAAAAGTTTAAGACCAAATCAAATTTCCATGCATTTTTTTTCCTCCCCCCTCGAAATCGAGAGTGATATTCAGTTTTTCATTTTTCAAAACAGACCACACCCTGGAGTAGTATTCACAAAGAAAAAGAGGGAAAAGAAAACAACAAAAAAACAAACTAAAAAAAAGCCTGTTGTCAAATATTTGTTCAATTACAATGTGTACAGTTATACAGCAGATTCACATTTTCATTTTTAAAATATACAGGTTTGGACATCATGCAACAACAGCAGGTCCCATTACAAAAAAAAGTAACAAAAAATAATATTAATAATAATAATAATAATCATTAAGTTAAAAAAAAGGGATTAAAATCTTTAAACTATAGCAGAACAATATACAACAACCTTAAATTAAATACATTTACAACAAGAGATGTTTTAAAGACTGCCAGCTAGATTCAAGAAAAAAAAAATCTATCAATAATAATAATAATAATAATAATAATATTTGTAAAGGTCTTCTCATTTTTAGAAAATACTTCAGATTGATTGGAAGTGAAAAAAGGAGGCTGTGCATTGCATGAGTGCCATCAGTCAGTCAGTCAGTCAGCTTTCCCCTGAACACACCAACACAACACCAAAGAGCTTAACGAGAGAAGTGGGGAGCGCTCGCCAACGACACCTTCATGCCAGGAGGAAAATCTAATTTAACACACACAAAAACGCACGCACGCTCACACATGATTGGTGATTTCTCTTTTGTTTATCTGTTTTTTTTTTTTTTATTGTTTGTCGTCGTTTGCTTGCTTTTGCCGGAGTAGTGCAGAATCAAACGCGCACACGCATACGTACTCAGACGGCGGCGTGCGCGGCGGCCTCACAGTACCCGTTTTCTTTTTTTTATTTTTTTTTTTATTTAGTGTGTTGTTTCAGTGTGTTCGACATGAACTCCTGTTGCCTGTGGAACCGGTGAGGCCGGCGATGGGAGTGTCGTATCTGGGGTGAAACAGACACACGCAGAAATTTCTTCCAAAAACAACAAAATAATAATAATAATAAAGAATAAAAAAAAGACACTTAGGGAGGGAGCCGTGTCCTCAGACGCCACACACACACACACACACCAAAAAACAAAAAAAACAACAGAAGAGAACTAATGCCAAATTGTTACGGGACTTCAAAATAAAATAAAACAGAAACCCCCAAACAGACGGTAAAAATAAGTCAGTAGTAACATTTTCATGTGCTATTAAAGTGCGGTTGAATGAGATGTCGCAACGAATAAGAACATGACTCACTTAAACCCCCGACCGCTTAACTCTGCCACCTTCCTCTCACCTCCCCAAGCCTCGTTCAAACCCGACAATCCGACTCTACTTCCATAACTCCTGGGAGCTGTCCTCGATCGCCCAATCCCTGACGTTGGGCAGCGCCAGCGGCTCGCTCTTCACCGACAGCGAGTTCACCAGTTCGCAGTGGAACTTGCGGATGTGTCGGTAGAGGTCCCCGGACTGCGTGAAGCGCCGCTCGCACCACTTGCACGCATGCGGCTTCTCACGGGTGTGCACCACCGCGTGACGGCTGAGGTTGTGAGAGTACTGGAAGCTCTTGCCGCAGGTGGTGCAGGTGTAGGGCTTCTCACCCGAGTGTGTCCGCTCGTGGCGCTTCAGCGTGTACATGCAGGAGAAGGTCTTGCTGCAGATGGTGCAGGTGGGCACGTTGACGTCCCCGGCGGGCTTGGAGCGGATGCCCTCCTGCTCCCTGAAGTGGGAGCTGAGGTGGAGCTGCAGGATGTGCGGTGAGGGGAACACCTTGTTGCACAGCGGGCACATGAAGATCTGGGTGTGCTGGGCCGACAGCATGTTGGAGACGTAAGGCAGCAGCGAGTTGTCCATGCTGGCCGCTTCGCCCTGGGCGTGCTCGTTCTCCCCCCCCAGGATGTCCTCGTTGGCAGCGGCCGAGGCCGGGGGCTTCTCGTCCCTCTCCAACTCCGACGCCAGAGACGCCTCGCGCAGCGCCGACAGGTGGGCCTCCAGACCCAGCCGCCTCTGGGCCGACAGGGGCCCGCCCACTCCGTGGTGGCTCAGGCATCCGTTGGCGCTGGGAACCTGCGTCTTACCGAGGCCGCTGTGCTCCATGTTGTAGTCGCCCCCGCCCAGTTCCTCGTCTTCGTCGGAGGCCACCCCCCTCTCCACCTTCACCCTCACCGCCAGCGGGCTCTGCAGGCTGTCCGGCGTAGCCGCCCCGCTGAAGTAAGACGGATGGTGGTTGCTAACGGCAATGGGCTTCACCGACAGGTCCAGGACGCAGTCGGCCGCGTCGTTCGACACCCTCCTGCCCCTGTGGCCGGCGCGGGAGCTGATGGAGCGGTGGGATCTCTGGGAGAGCGACCCAGTGGAGCTGCTGGGGCTGCCGGCGGGCGACAGCGCCTTGCCCCCTTCTCCCAGGCCTTCACCTGGCTGGCTCGCCGCCTCTCCGTGCCCCGGACTGGCCGCAGCCCCGCCCGGTGTCCCCGGTCTGTCTGCCGACGGCAACCGCAGCCACAGCTGGCTTCCCTCGGCCTTCCCCTCCTCCTCTTCGTCGCTGTGCAGCAGGTCGGCCGTGGCGGGCTGCCCCGTCGAACCGTCGGACAAACTGTCGGCCTTGTCGGAGCAGCTGGAGCCGCCATCGTCCTCCCTACGCGTGCTGTCCGCCTCCGCCGTGGCCTTCTGCTTCAAGCGCTTCTTGCACACCTTCACGATGTCGTACATGTGCAAGTAGCTGGCCGCCGCCAGCACGTCCTCCACGGGAAGGTCCTGGAACTGCAGCTTGCCCTCGTACATGAACTCCAGCAGCAGGGAGAAGGCCGGCGCCGTCACGATGTCGCTGTTGAGATGCACCACATCTCGCTTGTCCAGCTGGTCCTTGTAGAACAGGTGGAAGTACATGCTGCAGGAGGCCAGCACGGCGCGGTGGGCGCGGAACTGGGCATCGCCCACCAGCACCATGGAGTCGCACAGGAAGCCCTGGTGCCGCTGCTCGCTCAGACACTGGAGTAGATGTCTGCTGTGGTCTGGGAACTCCATCCTGCCGTCCTCATAACCTGCAGCCGGGAACACAGAGGACACACACAGTGAGTGTGTGCGTTCGCCTTTTTACGGCTTTTAAACTGTCGCTAACAAGGAGCCGAACGGTGTGATAAGCTGAACGCGCTCCGAAAATGAAATGAACAATTCCAGAACACTTGGAAATTTGAGCTAAACTTGAAGTCAGGACTTTTTAAATTCAAGACTAAATATTATTGTTTTTGATCCTTGCAGTTATCCAGCTACAATTATATTTTAGAAGTCGAAAAAGGTAAATGGAGAACAAGATGTGGTACCAGACAGAGGAAAAAAGAAACATCACGAGCAGAGAAAATCACCGGGAGGAAAAAAATAAGCACATTTTTAAAATTTGAAAATAGCAAAGANTAACTTTCTTAAACTAAGGTTAGGCGTTCATCAGACACTGGACAATGTCATAAAGATTAGAAGTGAGCTTATCGTGTGAGTGTGCGTTGGGGGCTTACCGAGGAGACCATCTGTGGCCTAATGAAGACTGCGCCTTGGCCTGAGAGTGCAAGGGGCTTTTAATGCATCTGTAAGAGCAGCAGGTTTACTGAGCAGCAAGACATTAGCTAAAGCTGATTTCTTTACTGGAAACCTGTGCTTGAGGATCTTTCGAAAGGGCATTGTGTGTGTGTGTGTGTGTGTGTGTGTGTGTGTGCGTGCCTGTTGCAGGGGATTGAATCTGGACAAGCTGCTGCACATTTTCTTCTCGAACGCGGCCTACGTCTCAGCCAGCGCCGCAGATTCAGATGAAGTTCCGTGTCCAGAAACGCTGAATCTTGTGCGCGTGTGTACGTGACTTCCACCCACGTCGCAAGTGACAGAAGGACGGGATGCCAGGGCCTCCCGCCCGGGCCCTTCTGCAGCACGACGCTCGGTGCGGAAGCAGGAACGCGCTTAAAAAGAGTGGAGATTTGAGCTTTCTATTTTTGAGTTTATTTAACAGCATGATCAAAAAAATTACATGCATTTTATGTTTTTTGGGGGGGTTTTTTTGGAAGCTTCTAGCAATACATTAGGGAATGTTCATGCCTAATGTATCAAAATTTACACAGCAGGCATTTTTGGTAATGTGTTTCCCAATCCGAAAAGAGCTGCCTTAAAAACACATAACAGGATCTGTACTCTAAATATGAAGTTAGTCAGTGAAGTCGTGCTGGACGACTTAAAATTTTATCATGATATTTTGTGGTAGTATTGTGATAACGTTAAAAGTGGCAATACAAACTTTATTTCTTTTTTTTTTTTTTTAGGCAACTCTATGGTTGTGACTGACATAACATTGATTAAAAATCCCCACAAACACAAATGCTGCACTTGAAAAACATTCCTATTCCTATCACGCTTCTTTAGGACATGAGTCACATAAAGAAGTGTGATTTATATCCCTAAGCTGTACACAGTAACCACATTAAATCATATTTTTAAATGTATTGATATGCAATATTTTCATTGGACAAACATTGAGAGAAAATATTAAACCTAACAATCCCAATGATATGGACAGTTATTTTGAATTTATCGTGATCTTGATAAATTAAAAATGAGAAACGATACGATAAATGCAAACCTCAACAACGAGGAAGTGATCGCGTAGAAACGGAATCGCAACCAATACGTTTAGCGTTTTATACATTTTCCATCAGAAAAACGAAACAAAAGTACTTCACACCAGGGCGGAGGTTTGGGATTCTTATAATTTATTGCAGTTTTGCACACAATTTTTAAAAATGTCAACAACAGCACACCAAAAAAATTACAAAACTAAATACAATTAGAATTTACTCCCCTTGAGAAAAAGAAAACAAACCCAGCTATGATTGTCAAAGCTAAAATTGACTAAAATTGGAAACAGAACCTCGAAAGAAAAGCAAAGAAATTTTGTAATCTCAACAGGGGAGCAAATATATCTCAAAAAAATCTGCTTGTTTTTTTTTGTTTGTTTGTTTGTTTGTTTTTCTCCAGACAGTGATTGTCCTTTTTCAAAACAGATCCAGTCATTATATGCCCCCTCCCTCCAACACCGCCTCCCAACATTTTATGACTTCCTATGGACTTCCTTTTTGTCTCATACTTTTTTTTTTGTTTTTAACCTTTTACCAAAAAAAACAAAAAAAAAACCCTCACCCACCCTCCCCTTCAAGTAAGCACAGCAAAAGATGGAGACGTCATGTCAGGGCGGTCGCCGGTCCCTCGTCTCCACCTCACACTTCAACAGAAATATATTTAAATTAAAAAAAAAAAAAAATTAGCTTGGACTACAGCAGTTTAAGGCGGTCAAGCACAACCAGAGGAACAAAAACATTAAAAAAAAGCAGCAGTAGTGATGAAAACAACAGCAGGATGGAAGGAGCCCATATGCAGAGGCGCCGCCAGTGAAGAGATAACATTTCAAGACCCAAAAAAAAAAGGAAAAAAAAAAGAGAAGATGTGGTGCAAACTGCTGCAATGTCACCCACACTGTTGCGTTGGCAAAGCCTGCAGGTGCCACCAGATGACGGTGGCGTGCGCGCACGAACACACGCACAAACACACGCACGCACGCATCTGAGAGGAGAAGGAGGAGGAGGAAACGTTGGCGCGCCTGCATCGCTGCCAAATGCTTTTTGGATTGTACAAACGCTTGACCATCTTTTAAAGAGCAATTGTTAAACTGATGTAGCCCCAACCCAAACACAACAATCACTACAAAAATAACAAAAAACAAGTCCAATTATTTAATCAAACTATAGTTAGACAATATTTGTCTGAATTCAGCACATTTACATGATTTCCATCAATCATTTCTAAATGTTTTCCAGTATCAGATACTTCCACAGCTTTAGAAACGTCAGTTTTGAATAAAGGCATCTTTTCAGCAAAATTAGGTTTTCACGCATTTTAGCTTAAAAAGGTGCTTGTACAGATTTAGGCCAGGGGTCTGCAACCTGCGGCTCCTAATAACATTGGTCCAAATGCTTTTATACTGAGCAGTGATTTTTACATAAAGGAGGTCAGCTTTCATGGATTATCAACTATAGATTTCCACAACAGAATGACACTAATAGTACAAGATATTTTTTTAAACAGGGTGAGACCAAACTTTTATTTCTTTTTAGCTTCGTAATCTTCTGGTAAACCATTGGTGTTTTTCTTTCTTCTGAAACCAAAAGAAGTGAAAATTTGGTTCTTTAACCATAAATTGCCAAAATTTTCAATGACATTTGTCATAGTTTGAAAGGTTCAGGTTGGCTTTGTGGCACTTAAAGAACTCCATTTATTTTTAGCGAGAGCGAAAAATGACTCTTTGGGTTATAAAAGTTGCTGACCCCTGATTTAGGCCAATTCTCTGCCATCTCCTCTAAAGGAAAGTCTCAGGTAAATTGTGGCATCCGCTGCAAACAGATGAGGAACGGCGTGACACAGATATCTGACCCTTACACTTTAAAGCAAGAGAGCTTGGGCTTAACCTCCTCTACCTCTCTGGGTATCCTTCACATCTCAGCCAAACCGCGTTATCAGACTGCCCCCTGCCCCAAAAAAGGAGGTCAGATCTGTAGAGATAAATAAGAAACGGCTTAACCAGGAAGCAGAAGAAGACAAAAGAAAAGGGAACGCAAAGCAGTGGGGACATTTGATGCCTGAGGAGGAGCACGGAGGACGAAGAAGTGCTGGGTGGATGTAGAGCTTCAGTAGGTTCGATCGACTGGCACAGACCAGGTCTCTCACACACACATACACACACACACACACACACACAGCAGACAAATCAGTGCTTAAAATGCTTCATCAGGTCGCCTCTCAGCTAAAAACTTTTCACCAACAAATTTACCGTTAGAACATCTTCCCCCTGCCTTCCCCCGTTCCGATGCAAAAACAACCTAAAAGTTTAAGACCAAATCAAATTTCCATGCATTTTTTTTCCTCCCCCCTCGAAATCGAGAGTGATATTCAGTTTTTCATTTTTCAAAACAGACCACACCCTGGAGTAGTATTCACAAAGAAAAAGAGGGAAAAGAAAACAACAAAAAAACAAACTAAAAAAAAGCCTGTTGTCAAATATTTGTTCAATTACAATGTGTACAGTTATACAGCAGATTCACATTTTCATTTTTAAAATATACAGGTTTGGACATCATGCAACAACAGCAGGTCCCATTACAAAAAAAAGTAACAAAAAATAATATTAATAATAATAATAATAATCATTAAGTTAAAAAAAAGGGATTAAAATCTTTAAACTATAGCAGAACAATATACAACAACCTTAAATTAAATACATTTACAACAAGAGATGTTTTAAAGACTGCCAGCTAGATTCAAGAAAAAAAAAATCTATCAATAATAATAATAATAATAATAATAATATTTGTAAAGGTCTTCTCATTTTTAGAAAATACTTCAGATTGATTGGAAGTGAAAAAAGGAGGCTGTGCATTGCATGAGTGCCATCAGTCAGTCAGTCAGTCAGCTTTCCCCTGAACACACCAACACAACACCAAAGAGCTTAACGAGAGAAGTGGGGAGCGCTCGCCAACGACACCTTCATGCCAGGAGGAAAATCTAATTTAACACACACAAAAACGCACGCACGCTCACACATGATTGGTGATTTCTCTTTTGTTTATCTGTTTTTTTTTTTTTTATTGTTTGTCGTCGTTTGCTTGCTTTTGCCGGAGTAGTGCAGAATCAAACGCGCACACGCATACGTACTCAGACGGCGGCGTGCGCGGCGGCCTCACAGTACCCGTTTTCTTTTTTTTATTTTTTTTTTTATTTAGTGTGTTGTTTCAGTGTGTTCGACATGAACTCCTGTTGCCTGTGGAACCGGTGAGGCCGGCGATGGGAGTGTCGTATCTGGGGTGAAACAGACACACGCAGAAATTTCTTCCAAAAACAACAAAATAATAATAATAATAAAGAATAAAAAAAAGACACTTAGGGAGGGAGCCGTGTCCTCAGACGCCACACACACACACACACACCAAAAAACAAAAAAAACAACAGAAGAGAACTAATGCCAAATTGTTACGGGACTTCAAAATAAAATAAAACAGAAACCCCCAAACAGACGGTAAAAATAAGTCAGTAGTAACATTTTCATGTGCTATTAAAGTGCGGTTGAATGAGATGTCGCAACGAATAAGAACATGACTCACTTAAACCCCCGACCGCTTAACTCTGCCACCTTCCTCTCACCTCCCCAAGCCTCGTTCAAACCCGACAATCCGACTCTACTTCCATAACTCCTGGGAGCTGTCCTCGATCGCCCAATCCCTGACGTTGGGCAGCGCCAGCGGCTCGCTCTTCACCGACAGCGAGTTCACCAGTTCGCAGTGGAACTTGCGGATGTGTCGGTAGAGGTCCCCGGACTGCGTGAAGCGCCGCTCGCACCACTTGCACGCATGCGGCTTCTCACGGGTGTGCACCACCGCGTGACGGCTGAGGTTGTGAGAGTACTGGAAGCTCTTGCCGCAGGTGGTGCAGGTGTAGGGCTTCTCACCCGAGTGTGTCCGCTCGTGGCGCTTCAGCGTGTACATGCAGGAGAAGGTCTTGCTGCAGATGGTGCAGGTGGGCACGTTGACGTCCCCGGCGGGCTTGGAGCGGATGCCCTCCTGCTCCCTGAAGTGGGAGCTGAGGTGGAGCTGCAGGATGTGCGGTGAGGGGAACACCTTGTTGCACAGCGGGCACATGAAGATCTGGGTGTGCTGGGCCGACAGCATGTTGGAGACGTAAGGCAGCAGCGAGTTGTCCATGCTGGCCGCTTCGGCCTGGGCGTGCTCGTTCTCCCCCCCCAGGATGTCCTCGTTGGCAGCGGCCGAGGCCGGGGGCTTCTCGTCCCTCTCCAACTCCGACGCCAGAGACGCCTCGCGCAGCGCCGACAGGTGGGCCTCCAGACCCAGCCGCCTCTGGGCCGACAGGGGCCCGCCCACTCCGTGGTGGCTCAGGCATCCGTTGGCGCTGGGAACCTGCGTCTTACCGAGGCCGCTGTGCTCCATGTTGTAGTCGCTCCCGCCCAGTTCCTCGTCTTCGTCGGAGGCCACCCCCCTCTCCACCTTCACCCTCACCGCCAGCGGGCTCTGCAGGCTGTCCGGCGTAGCCGCCCCGCTGAAGTAAGACGGATGGTGGTTGCTAACGGCAATGGGCTTCACCGACAGGTCCAGGACGCAGTCGGCCGCGTCGTTCGACACCCTCCTGCCCCTGTGGCCGGCGCGGGAGCTGATGGAGCGGTGGGATCTCTGGGAGAGCGACCCAGTGGAGCTGCTGGGGCTGCCGGCGGGCGACAGCGCCTTGCCCCCTTCTCCCAGGCCTTCACCTGGCTGGCTCGCCGCCTCTCCGTGCCCCGGACTGGCCGCAGCCCCGCCCGGTGTCCCCGGTCTGTCTG
This sequence comes from Poecilia formosa, assembly GCF_000485575.1. Classification (NCBI taxonomy): domain Eukaryota; kingdom Metazoa; phylum Chordata; class Actinopteri; order Cyprinodontiformes; family Poeciliidae; genus Poecilia; species Poecilia formosa. The sequence goes on along the minus strand of NW_006799979.1, from coordinate 3,217,733 downwards.
CCGACGGCAACCGCAGCCACAGCTGGCTTCCCTCGGCCTTCCCCTCCTCCTCTTCGTCGCTGTGCAGCAGGTCGGCCGTGGCGGGCTGCCCCGTCGAACCGTCGGACAAACTGTCGGCCTTGTCGGAGCAGCTGGAGCCGCCATCGTCCTCCCTACGCGTGCTGTCCGCCTCCGCCGTGGCCTTCTGCTTCAAGCGCTTCTTGCACACCTTCACGATGTCGTACATGTGCAAGTAGCTGGCCGCCGCCAGCACGTCCTCCACGGGAAGATCCTGGAACTGCAGCTTGCCCTCGTACATGAACTCCAGCAGCAGGGAGAAGGCCGGCGCCGTCACGATGTCGCTGTTGAGATGCACCACATCTCGCTTGTCCAGCTGGTCCTTGTAGAACAGGTGGAAGTACATGCTGCAGGAGGCCAGCACGGCGCGGTGGGCGCGGAACTGGGCATCGCCCACCAGCACCATGGAGTCGCACAGGAAGCCCTGGTGCCGCTGCTCGCTCAGACACTGGAGTAGATGTCTGCTGTGGTCTGGGAACTCCATCCTGCCGTCCTCATAACCTGCAGCCGGGAACACAGAGGACACACACAGTGAGTGTGTGCGTTCGCCTTTTTACGGCTTTTAAACTGTCGCTAACAAGGAGCCGAACGGTGTGATAAGCTGAACGCGCTCCGAAAATGAAATGAACAATTCCAGAACACTTGGAAATTTGTGGAAATTTGAGCTAAACTTGAAGTCAGGACTTTTTAAATTCAAGACTAAATATTATTGTTTTTAATCCTTGCAGTTATCCAGCTACAATTATATTTTAGAAGTCGAAAAAGGTAAATGGAGAACAAGATGTGGTACCAGACAGAGGAAAAAAGAAACATCACGAGCAGAGAAAATCACCGGGAGGAAAAAAATAAGCACATTTTTAAAATTTGAAAATAGCAAAGATAAAAAAAAAAAAAAAGACATTTCCCACATTGGTAATATTTTTTATCTAAAATGCAACACATTTTTTAATTACTGCTCAGATTCTTTCTGTAAATATTTAACTCATTCAAATATGAAAAACATTCAGAAAAATGTAGATAAAAAGGCTGAATATCGACTTGTCCATGTTTTTTTTTTCTAACCATGACTTAATCTCAGATAAACCTCCAGAGACAGATTCCTCCACTCAGTCTTCCTGCAGCTCTCCAACTCCTCTGCTTGCACTCCTGGATTGTCGCTGCTCCTACGCTGGTTATTTTTATTAACCCACTTTGGCCTGGCCTGGCGCAGCCCTTTTAGGTAACCAGCTTTCAGCTGCGTGCTCTGTCCGCACATACACACACACACACACGCACACACACACACACACACACTCTGAGCACCAGCCTACCTACCTACCTACAAACCACCTCCACAGACTAAGTCAGGAAGAAAAACTGGCTGAATGGAAAAAACAGAAGAAGGTCCAGAAATGAAAAAAGCTTGTCCTTCGTTTAACCTGTGAGCGCCGGCTTAAGATCTGAGATAAGGTATGGAGGAAAGGATGGAGAATATTAATATTGTCTGAACCAGAGGAGAAAAAAAAAAGTGAATTTAATTCAATTTACCTCGTTAAAATGAGGGTTTTGGGAGATGAAAGTTTTAGGATAGAAGAGGAAGAAAATGAAATGAGCAAAACATTAAAATAAAAGTCCCACCTGTTACCCAAGTTGATTTGTCCTGCCTGAGAAAATACATGGGTCCTGCTCTGCGCTGTGTTAACCCGAGCGGTTCAGTCGCCTCATTTGAATGAAGCTGAAGCAGGAATGCGAGCGTGTGCGTCTGCGGGCTGCGTACGTGTGTGTGTGCGCTCGCCCTCCGGCTTGCTCAGACTGCTTTTAATGAGGCGACTTACGGGGGGACAAGGGTGTACCACCTCCCACCTCCTCCTTCTCCTCCCCAACCCTCTGTCCAGCCAAACCCCCCCCCCCTCTCTGCCACCTCCTCAGACACACACACACACACACACACCATTCGTTCCTTACGCACTCCTTCCCATCTGAATCTTACGAGGAAAAAAAAAGAGAAAAAACTCCCTGCACATCCGCCCCGCAGAAGAAACTGCCCTCTTCCTCAACCCTCCCACCCACCACCAAGAAGAGAAGATTTACAATACAATCACTGTAAGTGCCCTGCTCGTCACAGCATCAATCCTAATCCTTAAAGATGGCTAAAAATAAAGACGACGGCGGCGGTGGTGGTGGTGGTGGCGGCAGCGGCAGGGAGCTGGGGAGGGAGCCGGCGGTGGCCACCCTGCCCCTAACCCCGGGCCCAGGCCAGCCGACTCCGTCAAGGCAGGGGTCTGCGAGAGGAGACACAAACACACACACACACAAGGAGGGCAAGGGAGGGAGCGGCTGGGACGGCCAGGGAGGGAGGCTTACCCACATCTGATCCAGCTGACGGGGGCCATATGGCAGCTGCTAGCCAGATAAAGAGATTAAGACTAGGAGGGAGTGCGATTACAGCTGTCTAGCCAATTCAGGCAGCTCAAATCTGCAACTTCTAAATTAGTCTTCCTCCACTCCAGCCGACAGGAAGGGGAGAGCAGCGGGCAAGACCGGGACCGCGCATGCTTTCAAGTAATACCAAAACGCGACAAAATCGACTGGAAACGGACAAAAAAAAAAACACAGAATCATATTATTCGGATTTAATAAGCACTTATTTCGGTTTAAAATGTACTTTTGTGTTTCGATTTAATAAGTAGTGGATTTATTTTCATTTTTTTGTACTTATGTTACATCTGTAAAAGTTGCACAAAATTTAAAGATTACTTTACTTTGTGCTTTCTGCTTGGATTATATTACATAAATACATGGAAAGTGTCCAAAACATATCAGAGAGCAGGAGCTTTAAACTCAGACTAAAAACTAAAAAAACAACACTGGCGGCAGCAGCAGCAGCAACTACTTTTACCGTTTACCGCTAACATACCCACTACCATCCTCACACAGCACTCAAACAAGCTTGACACTCAGGGAAAACCTCCAGAATAAAATAACTACTCCTCTATCCCGGACTGTATCTAGGCATCACACACACACAGAAAACACACAGAAACGATACCTGCAGCAGCAGTACGCATCAACTTGATTAACTCCAGTGTGGCAGGATAGCCGGGCTCTCTCTCTCTCTCTCTCTCTCTCTGACTGGCTGTGTATCCTTCTCACTCTGAATCAATGAGTGGGTAGAAGAGCAGAGCAGAAGATGAGGGGAGGCAGGCGGAGGAAAGGAGAGAGAAAAAAAAAAACGAAGGGAAAAAAACAAATAAACAAAAAAAAAACAACAGCACGCTGTTCAAACTGCAAGGGACAGATGCAAAGTGGAGGAGATGTTGGAGGGGGAACGAGATACCACCTCCCTCCTCTTCCTCCTCCTCCTCCGCCTCCTCCTTCTTCTTCTAACCAGCGCTGATCGCCGCGCACACACACACACAAACGCAGCGCTAACTCTCCCAGGCTGCCGCTGAGACTCACAATAAAGGATCGGGGAGGGAGGTGGGAGGGGAGGTGGAGGGACGGAGGAGGAGGTGGGGTGGATGGCAGCCTGTCAGCTGCTCTGACATCATCCTCAGATGGAGATGCTACCTCCAGCTGTGCTCTTTCTACAGCCATATGCTGCCTCCTCTACACTCCTGCCACCAGACTCCTCTTTCATTCTACCAACACTCCACAACTTTGTCCCCCCCCCTACCACCCCTCATCCCACCTCCTCCTACCCCCACCACGCTTCCCTTTTGCTCTCTCTCTCTCTCTCCCTCTCTGGGAAGAAAAAGAAAAGCTACTAAATGCAGTGGGATGCTGATTTGTGTCATCATTAAACTAGAGGAGAGCTACGTTCCAGAGAGAAAGGGGAAAGTTTGCACAAAAAAAAAAAAACACCAAAAAGAATTGAGGCTAAAAACTTTTTTTTTTCCTTTCCTGAACTGTTTTGGATGTTTTTAAATGCAGCTCCTTCCAGTAAGCATAAACAAAGGCCAGCACAGCACATTCGCAACTGACAAACGCACCCAGCTGATATTGTTTCCCACTTTTTTACGGTTCAGCGCCGCTGCGCCTCGTCTTGTATTCATTCACTCCGTCATTTTATTCATTCACCAAACTGTGCCCCTCTCTCCCTCTCTCTCCCCCAAAACCCACACGCAAAACCCCTCCCCCCCCCCTCTGTCGCACAAAAAGAAAAAAAGAGGAAAAAAAAAAGAAAAAAACGCAAAAAAAAAGAGCAAAAAAAAAAAAAAAAATGCAGACGGGGAGCAACTTATTACGAGATTGTTATTTCGCTTTCGTTTCAGCTTTGAGTGAAAGTGCACAATTTTGCAGGAAATTGTCCATTTTATTCGGTAAAGATCTTAATGTCTTTTCACGAGAAAAATAAAGAAATAAATGATGAATAAAATTTGAATTTTAAGCAGCTCTTTAATTTAACAATAACAGCTGGAGAAACTTTAGATTCACAAATTGAAATTCCAGTTATCCTCTTGTGTTTTCTGTGAGGAACATGTGGGAATCATTTTTCAGTCAGTTGACTGACAGTGCGCAGGAGGGGCAGTTTTGGTTAATCTATGGTAGGGAACTTTGGTCACTTTCCTTGGCATCAAATTAATTGCATTTTCCTCCAGAGGAGCATTATGAAGGAGATTATTTTATTTATTTTGAGCCTGAAAGGTTTTTGAAATTATGTTACAACTTGACCTCTTAACATCTTTGTAAATGTGAAGCTTCAGATAAGTTTACCTGCTGTTTAATTTATAAGAGCATGAATATACGAATAGTTGTATAAGGATTATAAGAGTAAAGCGATTGTAGTTGCAAATAAATGATTAATTACAAATGTAGTATTTATATTTGTCTTATAGAGCTTTTTAATATTTACCTTTAAATAATTAAAGTTTTGCGCTGATCAGAAAAGTAAAAAAAAAAAGCTACACGTTTTAAACAAACTTTAGATTAACTTTAGAAATGTCTCTTTAGGTAGAGCTATTTATTACATGTGTTTCTGTGCGTAATGAAGAAGTAAATAACTCCAATAAATTACCCTGATTGTTTAAGTTGGTTTCGGGTACCGCAGACTTCCTTAAGCACAGTTTAAGCTTTGTTTGCTGGGAGGAAATTAGCTTAAAAGTCGAAGTAGTGTTACAGCTGCCGAACGGGAGCGGGCTGTTATTAATTTCTCTCCAGAAGACACAACAAACAAACCCGGAGACACACTGACCCACGCAGCTAGCTGTAGCCCCGGCCACGGCTAACAAAAGTAAAGGCGGACCGGGGCTCCGGTAGTCCTGAGCTATTTACGGTTGTTCCGAAGGCCCCGGTGCTATGACAACAGCTGGTGAAACACCGCGGAGGGACGGCCAACATAGCGACCGTTAGAGCGAAGAGACAACACGGTCATGCTAAGGAAGGTTTAGCTACTTTTCCCCTCCTCCGTAACCCTCCTTTAATAGGACTCCCGTATCGGAGGCAACACTTACAGACAACAAGGTCCTCCTCCGTCAATTCCCCCCGTCTTCTTCTGCTTCTTCTTCTTTTCCTTCCCTTCGGAGACCAAACTAGGTTGACTTTGGACTAATTTCCATAGCAGGCTGCCAGGTCGAGCAGGCGCTTTGCAGGAACAGGGGGAGTGTAGCACTCTGCGGCGGCCAGATGTTTCCGAGCTTGTTGCTGCTGAACTCGAGCCGGGGAAGGAGGCGAGTTGACTGGCACGGCACGGAAGCCAGCGGTGCCGGCGAGGAGGAGGAGGAGGTGGAGGAAAAAAGTCAAGGCCGTCTCACAGTGGAGGAGTGAGAGAGGGAGGGATATGTCTTCTTTTTCTCTCGTTGGCGTAGGTTGACACCAGGCAACAACAGCAGCAGCGGCGGCAGCAGCAGTACACACACAGTGAGGAGGCAGGAAAAGAAGACGCTGGGCCAAACCAACTGGTTCTGCGAGTCAGCGGGGCGGACTTACTGGCGCAGCACAGAGCGAGTGGAGAGAGGCGCGATGCGCTCTGGGTACTGTAGTCAAGGAGGAAGGGTGGGGGTGATGGGGAGGAGGCGGAGCTGACGAGAGCAGGTGCACCACCTTGACTGAAAAACACACAGCTGGTTTCAATGGAGCTGGATGCTGCTTAATGTATGATTGTTGGAATAACAGGAATATACACTCAGGTCTTAATCAGTGGCATAACAGCTGTGCCTCCACCAGAAGTGCCTGTTTAGTCCTCATAATGAGTAAACAGATGTAATAAATGAGTCGTATGGTAGCACACTGCATTCGTAAGCAAATCTGAGTCCTTTTCAGTCATGGAGAGGAAAGAGAGGCAAGTACCTACTTTTAATAAAGCAACCCATAAGATACATTTTGGAAGTGTAATTATAAGCTATTGAAATCATTAACATTTTATTATGTGTATCACTTTTCAAATGTAATGTTCAATAAAGGCTGAATTCTAGCAAAATCAGATGCAGATATGGTGATAACGCCTATATGGACATTTTGATTATAACTTAACTGAATAAGGTTCAGCTTTCCTATTCGTTATATATGATGTATAACACAGAATCAGCATTTAATTTGTTAAAATGAATCAAGTAGCTCAGTTTGTAAATATAATGTTTAGTTATGGTTAAATATTAACAACAAACAATATCCTAGCTAAGTATATTAAATAGAATTAAATTAATATTGGTTCACTCAAGTGTTATTTCCATTTCTCTTGTGAAAAGTCCATCAAAGAACTGTAAGGTTTATATTTATCATATGTCATATTATATTTCTCAATCTGTATGACTTCTGCACTGGAGGGCATGTTTAATACAATGTAATGAAACAGAAGTTAAAAGAAGAAACAAGCATGCCAACAACCTTCAAAAACCAATCAAAAATGTTAAAAAGGTCTGGAAAAATATGATCGTTTTTTATATTATTTTATAATAATATAGAATTTGTCCATATATCAACTGTTTTAATAAATAACAATGTTTGATTTTGTTTTGTGTGTTTTATAAATTCATGTATCAAATTTAAAATAAAACCTAGCTGTGCAATGTTATTAAGCTTGTGGTTAACAAAGTTTCTGTGTGATAGCAATTATGTTTGTTTTCTTCCACCTTTAAATAGTTTAGCAAATGTGCTAATAATGAAGTTGCTATCAAGCTTAGCTCCTTAACCCTAAAATAGTTATTGTCATTTCAGCTGAAGTTATCAAAGAAAATGTTATTCTACTTTGTTCTAGAAGTTTAAAAGGTTTATTAGTATTCCAGTAATGTTTTATTAGTTTGGGTTTAGGGCACAAAATGCAAGTGAAATGGTAACAAACCCCACACAACTAGTAAGTGTTGTTCATTGCTGCCTCAATGTTTATAATCTCAGCGTGCTAGCAAGTGTAACTTTAGCATTAGCATAGCTGCTAAAACGGGCCAAAAACTTAAATTCTTTCTCCTACACAGAAAATCTTGAACACAAGTCTAATGAGAGCTTTTAACTTTTATTGACTTTCTCTGCTACAGAAACACAGACTTGTCAAACTTGTAATTTGCCTCTAAAATCTCATGTGGGATTAAAGTATTCCTCAAGCTGGTTTCCAAATAAATGTGTTTCAAAGACCATAGGATAATATCTTTTAAAGGAGACCATCCAGACTTCCACTTATCTATCACTAAAAGTAACTTTTGCATCTTCAAAACATTTTCAGAACATGAATAAGCTCCAAAACATATAATATTTTCAGTACCTGAATAAAAGAACAAGGAGTAGCTTTGCATGAAGAAACGGATGTAAATGTCGCAGCTTTTCTGTGCTGGCTGAGAGGTTTTAGCTCTCCCTGGAGACACATGACTGGCACTTTAATGGGAGACCTATGACTCGCTTTGCCTTGTAATGCTGAGGCTTTGTGTGGCAAGGCTTGTTTAACCTGTAAAAGGCTGTTTACAATAATCAAATTGTTCTCCACATTAACACTTGTGTTCGCACTCACTGACAGGTGCGTCTAAAATGTGCCGGTATATTTATACCTGCCATGCGACATAGTTTTCTCATATTATAGTCATTATGCGAGCATCAAAAATGGGGTTTCCACCATCACAAATCACAGATATGTCAGTGAACTTATTCAGTTAAGACTGCTGCACCTTACACATTTGCTTAAAACTTCTCTCAGATGTGGGTCACTGGGACAAAAACCCTTTTTATCACATTTCTGCTTGTTAACAGAGGCCTGATGTAAAAGACAGAGAAAAGGTTTGGGCCGGTCTGTGTCTGTGTGTGTGTGTGTCTGCAGCCCTATTTGCATTCCTCAAACCTGTCCCAGTAAACTAATTGGCGTTACTAATAGATGGCTGGATGAACTGCAGCCCTGTATGATAATGAATTCACACGATCTGGTGTCATCACTGAAGGACTAGTTAAAATGCAAATGAATGACGGCCCTGTTATGTGCCTTACAATTTGGGGGTCCGTGTTACTAGCATGTTACAATGAGCCCCTTGTTCATGCATGAAAGTTCAATTAGGGCCAACAAGCACACCGACAATGAGCCTATAGGAGAAAATTGGATTTTAGGGGTAAAGTTTTCAAAACTCTTGGCTAATTTGGATGATAAATATAAAGTAGTGCTACTATTTTAGAAGGTATAAACTCTTATTTGGAGTAGCTCTTTCCCAGATAGCCTAAAATCTGGACTGTGCATCCCTCTCAAGAAATTCCCATGCAGTTTTCCCAAACATCTGACACCTTTCCTGTGTTCCTCCCCTCCCTCCCTGTCCACTCATTGTTTCACCGCGGCAGATGCCAGAACAGAAGCGTCCGTGTGTTCATGTCTGCGCATGTGACCAGGAAAGCAGTGAGAGACATGTTGAAAGTAAAAATGTTGTTTGTTTGTATTTTGCAGCTGAAAAGTAATACTGAAGTGGTTTGGGGGAAAAAAGAGCATGTAAAACACCCAGGTGGAAAGCAGAGCATAGAATCATCTACAGGAAGTTTGGGTCAAGGTCTTCTACTTTAAACCAACAGAAAACAATGGAGCGTGTTTATCTAGAAACAATCTGAAATGTTTAGAGGAGAACAGCCAGACCTTCTTCAGATACTGTCATAGTGAGAAAAGCGACGCTGACACTTGCTTATTTCAGAAATGAGTTACACAGATGAAGACGACTGAGGGAAACTATAACCTAATTTAATCCTGTGTGTTGTTTTAAAGTAAATGAAGCGCTGATTCCAGCAGAAGTACTACTTTCCGCCTCTGGAGGTCGCTGTAGATCCCATATTATCCACACAATTGTCTCCATTCAGAGCAGCTTAAAGTGGACTTTGTGGCTTAACATTTTGGTTCCAGCAGTGTTACTTACAGGACTTAAATCTAACCTACTGCTACACATCAGATTTGTTTTTACTTTTTTGTTGTTGTTGTTACATTTCCTCTTTAATCTTGCCACACGACGTCCTCCGTGTGGCTATTATTTCTTCCCTGAAGCAAAGGAAAAGCAATTTACTTAAAAAGCTGACTAGACCTGAATCATTCCCACTGCAGATCCCCGTTACCAGCTTTCATCACATCTTTTCTGTCGACTGATTTTATATCCAAAGGTCTGCTACATGCAGCAGCTTTTGGAAAACACTTCTTCAGCAAATCAGAAATACACCATCACAGTCCACTGACAATGCATACATGACGTATGCAGTGTTTTATTTAAAAACCTGAAAATGGTCAACCTCCCTTATTGTGACACCCCTAAAAAGTCCATTGCAACCAGTTATGTCTAAAGTAACCTAACAGATAAATAGAGTCCGCCTGTTTTTGATTTAATTTCAGTATAAATCCTTTCGAGTTCGTCAGAGAACATTAGTGAACTAACAACATCATAAAAACCAAGCAAGACACCAGACAGATTAGAGATTACACTACAAAGTAGTTTAAAGAAAGGTTAGGGTATAAAATAATATAAACATCTCAACACACCTGTCGACTGAAACCGACATGTAACTGGAGGAGCCACAGAGATCCACAGCTCAGGTGGGAGAAAGAAGGAAAACTACCAAGAGATCCAGCAAACATTTAAAAGAAGGAGTTTTAAGGATCGATTGAGATCCTGATAAACGACCTGAAAGTTTGAGACTGTATTTTGTCAAAATGTAAAACGGTTCATGCAGTATGAGTATACTTGCATGACTCTGTTAATGCACTATCTGAACACGTTCAGGGGAAGTTTAAATACAATACAATTTAAATACAATCTTACTAACAAAAGAAATAATAACAATACATTTGTCACTGACCTTGGACATACCAGTGAAAAATTGTTACTCTGAGCCTGAGGACAAACCCTAATTTGTAGATTTTTGTGCTGGCGACTCGTTCAGCTCAGTTTCAACTCAGCAGGGTGCCAAAATAAAACCAAGGAAACATTAAGAAAAGAAGCTCAGAGTGATAACAGGGAATAGTGTAAACATCATTATCTTTATTTTTCTTACCAATTTCTCCTCTCAGTCCCTTCATAGCGGATTATCTGCCTGCGCTTTCCTGTTGTTTTATAAAGACTCTACCTTGGTCAGAGACGGACTGCTTCCTGTCTGTTTAAGAATTTCTGAAACCTGAAGTCCCACGGCTTCCCTCATCATATCCATAATGGGGCTGCGCAAGAGAGGCTTCGCTCTGGGACGCACTGGCTGGCAGACAGAGTCAAAAACGAAGAGATGGGGAGAGGGGCAAACAGATGTTTGAATCTCGGCCCCGGGGCATCTGAGATTAATCTATCCTCCCAGGCAGAGGCAGAACCAGAGAGGTAGAGGATGTAATAAAAAGGTTGGCTTTGAGTAAAACAGGCAGTACTGTACATATTGAGACATCTTCTCCCTTGCAGAGGTTCTGGAGCTATTCCAGGTCCCAGAGCCAAGCTGCCAATCAAACACACACGGTATGTTCTCGCCTCTCTCCTATCAGTCGCACGCGGCCGGTGTGAAAATATCATCAATGTGTTTTGTATATTTAGGTCCTAAGCAAGCACAGCATCAGAGAGACCTGCAACTTCTGTTTGTTTCTGTTCGGTTGAACAAAAGAAGTGGGATCCAATTATGGATTTCGTGTGGATTATGATGGAGGGGAAAAAAAAAAAAAGGTTTGAACTACGTCTAACTTCTGCTTCCAAGAATGTAGGTGTTCTTGCAATCATTTAATGTTGAGTTTAAAATGTTATTGATGCCCATTTACTCTGATACTCTTGAATAAAATCAAGTGCTCTCAAGACTTCTAGCAGATATTTGAAAGATCTTCTTTGGACTCTAGCTGATGTTACCGCATCACATTTTCTGTTCTGTTCTTGCACCTGACCATGACAGCATTTTGTGCTTTGTGTGCCTAAAAATGAGAAAAGTAAACAGGTGGAAAGTCATCAATTGTTTTCTGCTTAACCAACATCCAGTCACGGAGATAAGAGGTCTGGGAAACCAAAAGCATCCCTCTCCAGAGGGACTTTTGGTGTTTAATGGGGGTTTTCTTAGTGTTCTGTCCAGCAGTGTGGGAGTCAGAAATGTTGTGTCACTGTCTCAAGTGGAGCATTATAGCTTTCGTCATGATGCTCCACTTGATATACATACATAAAACTTTATTAGAAATTGCTCTGGGTTTATTTAAAATGAAATGTACACGGAGGCAAAAGTGAGGAAAGGAGAAAGGTGGGGACAGGGTTTAAAGGGAAAGAAGGAGATAGAAGCAGGGGCTAGAAAGAAGCACAGAGAGAATACAGGTTAACACCAGCAGTCTGCCTCTAGACCTGTGAAAAGAGGGGAAAAAACCAAAATGTTTTTTGTTGTTTTTGCCCAGACTCTGCTCTCTGTAGGAGGCATAATAGTCGGATGTCTGAAACCTCTCGTCTGACTCCTTTCGATGCTAAAAAGCAGAAACTCTACTTTTAAACCCCCATCCAGAGATAACAGAGCTCGTCACTCTGCCTCGCTCCAGAGAGAGCTCATTACAGCTGCTTGTATCTGGGATCCGTTTCTCACACAGCTGGGAGAACTTCACTTTTGGGCTCGGCAGTTTCTCCTCCCCAACAGACAGGATCCGTGTCCGTAAGACAGCAGCCTCCTCTGTCTCCTGCTCCATCCAACCGTTGAACAAGACACTTTAACTCTGACTGACCCAAAGCCCGACCCTTCCATCCAGAGGGACAAATCCAGCTTTATCTGGTTGAGGACCGTTCAAACTTAGATGAGCTGACTCTCATCGCAGGTTTTTCAACACGAAGGTGAACACTTTCAGTGCAGGCTGAGGGTCATGGCTTACAGCTACAAACAAAATCACACTGAGACCCTGAGGTTCCCAGACACACTCTTCTCCATGATAACACATTAAACACATATTACCGATAGATGCTTCTTTGCATCAGCAAAAGGGAAGACAAGTTTATTTTTTTTACGGCACCATTTATTCACAGGGTCATTCAAAATCCTTTAAAACAAAGAGGCATATAATTTTAATGAGTAGAAGTTAACAGTCTTCTGTGAAGCCTTGATGAACTTTTCAGGAAGTGATTCAGCACTTGTTTAATAAGACACAGCTTCAAATGCCAGACCACTGATCTGTGTATGAATTTTCAGGTAATAATTGGCTAAAATACAATTTTGTGTCTATCAATTTTTCATATTCAAAACTTCATAAATACAGACTAGAATATTATTGAAAAGTTTATTTATTTCAGTAACTCCATCACCAAGTGAAACGTATTATATCGAGTAACATAGGCAAAGACTGATATTTTAGCATCTTTATTTCTCTTAATTGTGTTGATTTTGTGCTAATAGCTCATGGAAACACAAAATTCAAAATTAGGCTGCACATCAGACCAATATACATGTATTAAAAAAAATTAAAAACAAAAATGTGGGCTTAATGAAAAGTATGTTTAAAACTGGCTTGAAGGTTGTTGGGGGTTTTTTTATGATTCTTTTAATCTGACAAACAAGACTCATTGGGATGCATATTATAATTTACTGAATATGACTATATTCAGCTAAAAATGTGTTGTTACACTCTAGGGTAGAGTTAGTCTCTTCAGATCCAGATGTTAAATAATCTCATTTCCTTATTTGGCAAAGAAGGTTTGCTAAAACCTTTATTTGCTTCATAAATTGTCCGTCAGGCAAAGAAATGCAGGTTTATCCTTTGAGTTGCTGGAGGTTGTTTTCACCTTAATGACACAATAAGCAAATAAAAATACATTTATGTGAAAACAGTCGAGTACTGGGTTGAACTAATCCAAAAAGCAGCCCAAATAGGAATGAAACCATCTTAACCTGAAGAAAAACACATCCCCTCAGAATGATGGAGCCACTACTATGCGACATGATAAGTTGAAATGTAGAAAACACACACACACCCATTTTACATTCAACTCCGACCACAGATCCAGTCAAAACTTTCTGTCGGTGTCAGAACTTCCAAGGAATATTAAATTGGCTTGGATTGATAAACTGTGGAATAAGGTCCGTCCATACAGTTTTAACGATGATCATCTGGTCCGGTGCGGCTGCTCTCGTAGGCGGCCTGGAAAGCAGCCATTTTGGCTGAGTGTAAAATATTCATGAACTATCAATGGTCGCCCATCTGACTGGCTTGGGAACAGCTGTTGGGTCCCTGTGCCTCTAGAGGTGCAGCATCTGTCCATCTGAGGAGAGCGAATGTGGGTTTGTGTGAGCCGATGCTGGCGTTTACACGTGCGTTCCTGCATGGGTGTGTGTGTTTGTGTGCGCGTAGGGGCATGGGTTGGGATGTGCGTGTGTGTGTATGTGTGTGTGTGTTCGTGTCTCAGGGGGACAAGACATTAGGAGGAACAACTGTGTATTTAACTTGCTTATCTCCTCCAGATGGTGGAGGATTATTTTAGAGATGATCAAACAGCAAGTCTCAGTTTTATCAGGATTTGCACTTGCCAATCAAATATCACTCTCATATGAAGACATAAATACAAGGTGAGGAGCACATTATGCAGTCGTCTCGGCACCGTGTGTGATGTGTTAAACGGAGCGTCTTTTTTCTGCATTTTCGCATGTAAAACCCAATCCAATCTTTAGGTATATTTTTGTGTCCGAGCATCAGCACATCACAGCTCTCTCTGAGCTGCGTCTTTGCGTTCGTGTGAAGCTCTTGGAAAACTGTGCAGCTTTGGCAGTGGTTGTATGATGGACATCTGGAAGCTAAATTGGTTAATGGTGCCTCCAAGCCAAGAGCCAGCCAGCCGTCTTCTAGCTGAGATAAAAGAGATGTGTGTGTGTGTGTGTGTGTGTGTGTGTGTGTGTGTGTGTGTGAGTACGTTAGAAAAGTGGGGAGGTGGATTTAGGCTGAATTTTACATCTGGCCAGACGCTGAACCAAAGACGAACACCCCTGCTGGACAATTAAGAGCTTTTACCTTCCAGATTTATTATTTTGTGTGTTGACTTCAGAGAATTCGCTAATCTAAAATCTAATAATTTGTCATCATGGGTGGAGATCTATAATAGCATCGGGTTTCCGAATGAAGATGAAAATTCAGAGTATAAATTCAATTGGTTTTCGAAGAGGTGAACATTACATTTGCGGTACATCACAGTCTGACATGTAAGAAACTGTCTCTTTTTTTAGACGTAGAATGCAAACAACTTCAGAGAGGACTACATATTTAAAAAAATCTTGGGAAAATATTATTTTTAAAGGGAGAGTTTGTTGTATTGGTCTTAGTTTTAGCAGGAAATTTCAAAAATGAAATATTCCAACTATAGGAATAAAACAGGTAAAACAATCAAATTAATCGAAACCACGTTTGACCTAGGTGACTTTATAAAACTAGAGCGATGGACATTCAGAACATTTGGTGCCAATACTACAGCCCACATTGATAAATGGGGATATCTGAGAGATCTTTCATCTGAGACAGATGACAGAGAAGAAAAGTCAGACCAAACATTCAACTTCAGCAAGAAGGAAAGAAAAAAACTTGATCAATTCATCATTCATTCATCTTTTTATGCTCCTCTAATCTGGAACACACTTCCAGAAAATTGCCGAAACACCGAGTTCTTTTAAATGATGGCTTAAAACCTGTTTGTTTATAGTTGCCTTTGATTTCTAATAAATGGAACATTGATCACTGTATTTGATCATTTTGATGGCATTTGACTAAATATAAAATTTATGGCTTGTTTCATAACTGGTCACTGTATTGTGTTTTTATGGCGTAAAGCACTTTGAACTGCCTTGCTGCTAAAATGTGCTAAACTTGACTTAACTCAGTGGGGAGCGGGATCTCTGGGTTTCCCTCCTAAACCCTTCAAACCGATGATGCAACCAACTCGATCAAGATGGAGGAGAACTTGATCAACTTCAGTCTGCTTAGAATTTAAGAGGAAAAATCAACGTGTGCAGTACAAAGAGATTTCTGTGTTGTTCGTGCTATTTTGAAAATCCTGTGTCTGTGATCCAGGTATTAGCAGAAGTGAGGCCTGCTGCAGCTGCTATCTGTCCCTAGCAGAATCCACACACACACACACACACACACACACACACACACACACA
>NW_006799979.1:3135729-3202183 GCF_000485575.1 Poecilia formosa | reverse complement strand
CACACACACACACACACACACACACACACACACACACACACACACACACACACACACACACACACAGCACAAACAATAAATGAGAGGGATAAACACTGACATGGACAGAGCTTTAAATAAATCCAGCCACAGCGGAAGAAGACTGAAAGTGCAACAAGGGGAGCTGTGATCTCCCGAAGCCTCTCTGCTGCAACCTGAGAAATAAAAGTTGAAACGAAACGCTCCGCAGTCGTCCGTGTTCTGTCTGTGACTTTGCCCGCCTGTCTGTCTCCCCTCAGTCCAGATGTCAGAGGAACTAGCCAACAGCTGCGGCAGGAAATGAGCCCCCAGGCAGTGAAAAGGGGCTAACACACTTCCACACAGAAGAGCGAGACCAGAGTGACGGCGCATGCGCGCGCACGCTGCAGCCAACAAAGCCATAGATGTCACTAAAGGTTAGCATGCTTCTCCACCAGCGCTTTGACGGTTTATTTTTACCTGAGCGGCTCCTCGGTGCCGCTGTCCGCGCTTAGCTTAAGCCTCTCGGTACATTTGTGTGACAGCATTTATGTAACTTCCTCTCTCTCTCTCTCTCTCTCTCTCTCTCTCTGTCTCTCTCTCTCTCTTCTGGATTTATTCATTTTGTTTGATGCGTTTGTATGTGCCAGCCCGTCAGCCCGCCTGCCACAGCATCGCCACCACCCCCCTGGAGCCAGAGGGAACATTTGCCTTGTGGCTCCAATTCCCAGGAATGTCTAACCTGCGCCAGCTGTTGAGAACATGGTACCTGTGCCAACAATGTGCCGACTCTGCCCACCACATCGCTCGCAATTCCGTCTCCATCTGGGTCCAATATTAGATTTTTGAGCGTGTGTGTGTTTGTCAGCAGCTCTTCTGTGGCTTTAATGCTTCCCACATCTGTATTTGAAATTTCATCAATGGGTCCATGAATGCCTTTATTGTGTGTAGCATCCTCTGTGTCAGTGTGCTGATGTGTTTGTGATGTATTGGGTGTGTGTGTGTGTGGCAGCTCGGTTGCGTATGTGTGTGTCTCCATCTGTGTGCGCTGGGCCTCCCTCGCCTGCATCTGGAGTAGCATTGAAGAGGCTTTCCAACAAGGCTGATGGTGACCAGCCTGCCAAGCAGCCCAGATGTTAGTTCTGTAAGCCTCGGGCTAAATGGAGAGCGCCACACTCTCATTATTCACAACCAGTAAACTGCAACTGCTGCTTTCCAGTGTAGGAGAGCACGAGCGTCAGCAGGGAGGAGGAGAGGGAGGACAGAGCGAGCGAGATAAATCATTTCATCACTCCTACAAGGCGGTGACACAAGGACCCCTCTGTGCGCTTGCTAAGTAAGGAGGGATGTGCACAGACTGAGACTAGGTGGTGCTAGAGCACCTGACCTTTTTCCCTAAGCCCATTTCATTCGTATGCATAAGTGCTGTCAATGTTTTATGTTGCTCTTTTCAAAAATGGAGCGACTAATTTAAAGTAAAGATCCACCTCTGGTTGTTACATTCTTCATTTTTTACTCCCATTTGTCCCATTGAGCCCGATTTCTCAAGAAGCATTTCAACAGGGCCGCTCAGCGAATAGAGGAAGTTGTGAATTGATTTTCTGCATTGTTTTAGAATTGTAGTCTGCCTGTAGTTGTAATTTGGCAATGGCAGTGAAGGTAGTGAATGAAGCCGTTCAGTTTGTGTAGGCTACACTTCCAAAAATTGAACAATTAAAGTCGAGGGAAGAGAAAAGCTTAAAGACATTTTATTGCTGGTAAAGACATCGTGGGGTTGGTTACAGCTCACTCAATTTCCGGTTATCCTCTTTTTGTAGCTTCTTTCACCTCCCATCGAGACAGAGCATTACATACGTCACGGCCAAATGTTAGCAACTATAAGATGTAAACAGAGCCCAAACCACTTGCAAACAATCATTTCTCAATATCTGAAAATCTAGAACCTCTGGACGAAGCAAAAGGGATTGGTTTTTACCAGGCTACTGGGAGTCAGTAGGTACATTGAAACCAAGATGTGTGAGTTTTCAACACATGTGGCTTTGTATTGTGATAAACCCAAAACCTGCTGAGGAACAAGGAAAGTTCTGAAGCTTTGAAGTAGCCCTTACCACCACCTCTGAAATTGTTCTATTTGTCAATGCAGTGACATACATGTCACCTATTCATTACATTTGTAAGATCATGTTGCCAAATTTCATCCTAAAAAAATATTTTTGGGGGCTGGCAAAGTCGCAGGGGTAAAGCTTGTGACCCATATACGGAGGCCTCGAACCCGTGACCCGTGGCCGTCACGGGTTCCAGTCCCAGCCTGTTGACCTTTACCCTTTCTCACAACCTGCTTTCCTGTCTGGCCACTGACAAATAAAGGCCACTGAAGCTGGAAAACAAATTTAAAGACATATTTTCGCTTTCTAAAAATTAAGAAACAACTTAATTGTTTCTTAATCGAAAATTAAGAAACAATTGTCTGTCGTTGCAGTGCTGGTTTGAGAGTTCTTACATCTTGTCATTTGGGCAGAAACATCTCTTTATGAGCTGACCAACACCTGTTGTGTGTTTGATCAGAAATCTGAAGTGGGTCCGGTTACTACACTGACAAACGCTCCGGTGGGAGCGTGGGACCAACCATAAATTTAGTAGATTTACATGCAAGCTTTTGTGAAATATAAAATGTTCTGGTCTTGGAAAAACATTGCCCTTACCACCTCAAAGAACATATTTGTATGTTCTTGCTGAGTATGTACACATCTTACAATGTAGTCCCACATTCTTTGAGTCCCCGGAGTAGTTGTAGAAATAATCATTACAATTCAAATGTCCTTTTTTTTTTTCTGTATGGCAGCGCCGCAATTTGGAAGAGTGCAAACTATTGTTTTGGTTTCCTCCAACTTTCGAATGGAGCATCTGCCTCTATCTGCTATTAGCTGTGGTTTGGAGCGTACAGGTGGATTTATATAGCTTCCTTTTAATTAGTCAAACTGCTGTTGTTGCTGAAAAGACTG
Source organism: Poecilia formosa (assembly GCF_000485575.1). Classification (NCBI taxonomy): domain Eukaryota; kingdom Metazoa; phylum Chordata; class Actinopteri; order Cyprinodontiformes; family Poeciliidae; genus Poecilia; species Poecilia formosa. Next base: position 3,199,184 of record NW_006799979.1, on the reverse strand, counting down.
AGCACAAAGTAAACAAACCAACAACAAAAAAGACCACAAACATAATAATAATAATAAATAATAATAAAAAATAAAAAGTTAACCAGCATTTTGTGAATAATAGCCTTTACCTTCGATTTATATGGACAGTTATCCTGCTTTAAAAGGACATAAACTTGCAGATTCAAGAATACCGAGAGCATAAACAACAGCATTAAAACAACAAAAATAGACATCGGCTATTGTACACAGAGACTTTCATAAATCTACTCTGACATAGGAGCAGGTTACCACGAGGTCACCTTCTGTCCTTTCTGTGAGCTCCGGAGCCGTCGCTTTCCAAACAACCAGGAGCAAACATCCGTCCATAAACAGGAGAACCATTCTGGAAACAAAAACACAACACGTCCCATCAAACAGTGGGACACAATTAGCTTGATCATCTGGACGGGAGTAGCTGTAATATTGGGGCAGATTCAGCTGTTTTGAGCTCACGAGTGTGTGTGCGTGCCATGATAACCACTGAGGTGGCATCTGTGAGGCTGCTTTAGCTGTGTTTGTGAGATCCATGTGCACGGACTTCCACAGGGCTTAGAGAGGCGGTACACACAAACACACACACACCCCCAACCCCCCCATATGGTGAGCTGTCACAGTGGCAGCGTGATGCAGACCTCCCCTGTGTGGGACCTCCAGCCAGCCGTCGGACTCACCAAGTAAACAACAACTGGACGCGGAGTGAGGCCCTTGTATTTGTTGGACTACTCCGGGATGTTATCCCTCTAAATCTGTGATAATGACAAATGTATGATCCGTTTCTCACGTGAATTACCGCAGGTCAGATGTTGGTATTTACACTTCAGTGATATCTCCTCATCTGTTTGGCAGTTTTGACAATGGAGCTGTTTTTGTCAACAAACCGTTTGACTTTAAAAAAAAAAAAGAAAGCAGCCAGGTTTTCACAGAAAAATGAGCCGATTTGCAGGCCTTTGCCTGCAAAGGCCTGCAAATCGGCCTTGAATTAGGGGACAATAATTTGTCCCCTTATTCAAGGGGACAAATTATTCCCCTTGAATAATTTGTCACAAACCCTAATGTATTTTATTTGGATTTTCTGAACTACATCAGCATAAAATAGCACTTAACTGTGAAAACAGGAAAAGGATATGTGGATATGAGGATATCCATCCTCCCTTACTTTGATAACCCTAGAAAATATTTAATGCAACAAATTTGCCTTCTGAATAGAATCCATCAGTGGATACAAGCATTAAACTTGCATAGTCGTCCCTCACGTTATATGTTTATCATATTTCCCATTAGCCATTTGAGTTTTAGGATGACAGACGTTTTCTCAATATGGCTGCCATTTTTGAGTCTTTTAAACCTATTATTGCCATAAAATGTTACCATGACTTGGATGAGCTTTAAGTCACATTATATGTTTTTGAACGTGGTCATCCTATTCGTAAAGTAACAATATGTAGCTAAATTATAAACTGAGGACTTTGGTGTTTGCGAGTCCCACACCAATTGGCAACTGGAAGGAAAGAAAGATGTGACACAGACTGGGAGACAGTCATCTTGTTAGCATTAGCTTCCACTCATCTTTTTAATGTTTTTAGCAGTTAAGGATTAGCTTCTGCTATTTTTTTTATGTGTTTAGACCTTTAGCATTAGCACAGCTAAGATTCATGTTTAGCAAATGGGTCTAACTTTCTGATTTGATGCGCCCGTCACTGCTAACAACTACAACTGATTTTAGTGTAAATATTTAATCTGTGTTACAACCACGGTGGCCATTTTGATAAATGTCCACCAAGTCAAGTTCAAGAAAATAGATATGTTTTTCTGTTGATCAAAATATGCAGGGCTATGATTGGACACCACACACATTCAACGATTTTAGTGTTTAGTGCAAAAATAAAATGTATTTCACAACCATGAAAAATCAAATGATTAACAAATATGATTTCGATAGGTCCACTTATGTGTGATTTGACACCAAAAGTGTGCTATATGCTTTGATAAATATGAGCAGATTTAGTGGTCGGTCACTTGTATGTTGAATCAACGCTAGGGTTTCAACCATTACTGACATTATATCAACGTTGATTCAACCATCATCTGCATGTGGATCTGCATGCAGATTTGGGTTAATTTTACATTGAATGAAAGCTAAGTATTTATGTAAATTTTTAGACCAAACAATAGGCTCCACCCTATTTTAAAAATTCAAATCCCACAAAATCTCGCAGGATTTCATACTTATGCCTGGCGTGGTGGGTAGCATGAAAATAATAAAAAAGGAGACATGAATTCACAAAGGTTGAATTTATGGTTGAGGTGTTTGAATGGCAGGTGGTGGTGGTGGAGGGGTGCAAAAAACAGCTTCCATTGATTGAATATTTAGATTACTAGTTCTTCCCCAAACCTTATCCTCAAGGCAAACTGACCTGCGTGTTTTCAGTTCAGCAAAACCCCGTTAATCAGACGTCCATTAAAATCATGTGTGCTGAATTAGGGAAATGCCTAAAACTTGTAGGGCTTGGAGGACCAGTGCTGAAAAACACTGGATTCGACGTTGACATTTCATTTATTTGATGTCAACCACAAAACAACATTGATTCAATGACACAGTTTCAACGTTAGTTAATTGGCTAGAATCGGATGGTTGTTTTATGGTTGATCCACCGTCAGTTGTCGACCTCAACCATAAATTCAACCTTTGTGATCATAATCCAACATTGAATTAACATCTTTTGCCAACAAGCCAACAGTGAAGCAGCTGTGTGGTTGGGCCATCCCACTCATGTAAATGGTGGGGGTGGACCGCTTCACTCCTTGTAGTAAGTTGTAGATGTTTTTGTGTCAATATATCACAAACAAACAGTCAGTGAGAATTGCTATGAACAAGTAAGAAAATGTACAGAAAGGAATCAGCACCCACTACCCTCTACAGTGCTTAATTTAAAATGTGAGAACCCCCGCTCAGTAATAAAATGCTCTGACCCAGAGCGCTGATGAGGAGGAGAGGAGGGGAAGGTGTGCGGCAAAACAGCTGACATTGGTTCAACATTGATCAGATGTTGATCAGACATCAGCATTTCAGTCATTAGAATTCAAGACAAATCAACATTGATTCAATGATACAGTTTCAATGTTAGTTAGTTAGTTTGATGGTTGATCCACCGTCAGTTGTCGACTTCAACCACAAATCAACCATTAATCAGACATCGGCATTTCAGTCATCAGATTTCAACCACAAAACAACATTGATTCAATGACACAGTTTCAACGGTTTGATTGGATGGTTGTTTGATGGTTGATCCACCATCATTTGTCGACTTCAACCAAAAATCAACGATTGTAACTATAATTCAACGTTGATTTAACGTCGTGTGCTATCTGGGCATGTTTTCCCTCTGCTTAACAATTACGCATCAGTACATCTTGATCTACCAAATAAAATCCTGACAAAACAGATTAAAAGTTTCCGGTTGCAGCGTCACAACATGTGGTAAAGTCGAAGGTTTGGGAAAACTTTCAGAAACTCCACCATGTGTCTGAAGTGGTCAGCCTGTCAAATCCTCCATATGACACAGTTTGAAAAATGCAAACGTCTGAGGGAAGAGACGTCTCCTCCCATGACAGCAATGCTCCTCACATCTGTCCCTCTCCGCCTGCAGACAGATGTTTCGCAGCAGTTTGTTCAGGGAAGGAGAAGACGACTCCTCCTGTGCATCCCCAAGGAGCGAGCATCCCGGGGAAAATCACTTCCACACATAAACCGCGACTGGGCTTCTCCGTAAGTGTGTGCGTGAGAGTGTGTCTGTATGTGGAGATGAAAATAACGGAAAAATAAATAAATAAATCAAAAGTATGAGACAAGAAATGTGTCCTATAAAGAACATGAGGTCCAGAAATAGGAAGTGGCAGGTTTGGAAGCATTTGGGCCCTCAGGGGCCATCAGAACCTTTGGAAGTGTGTGTGTGTATGCGTGTGTTTGTAAATAAAGGGAGCCTCTGCTGCTCTGTCTTCTGGCTGTTCTCAAAGTGTGTGTGTGTGTGTGTGTGTGGGTTTTTGATGTTCATCTCACTCAGTTGTTGGAAAGCCAAACACAGTCTGCGCTCCCAGATGTTGACAGATGTGACGCGCACATCCCTGCTTCCTCTCACAGACACACAAACGCGGGAGAGACAATAAGACACATCCTTCCCTCGGGCCCACTGGAGACAGATTTTCAACAAATACCACTACGCTTCTCCAAAAACCAACGTCAGCCCCATGATGGTAAGCTGCTGAGCTGCCCCCCAAGGACTTACTGTTCTGCTGTTCCAGATGTTTTATAACCAAAACATATAAAATCTGCCTCATACAGATGTGTTGACTAAATAGGATTAAGAGAAAGAGAGAGAGATAGAGAGGGGGGGGGAGAGAAATATAGGCTACTAGGTCTCTCTAGTGGCCTGGAGTGGATTTTGCACACAAGCAGAAAAGAAGTGTGTGCAATAGAGAAAGTTTGAATCTTTTGCATGTTGTCAATGTCTTCAACTATTTTTTTTAAGGAAGGGATCATTTCGAGAGAAAGTGTTGCAAATAACGATATCATTGTTTGCAACAGGTACAACTGATAGTACCGCTTTAGCTGTTTTAGACTAATATTTTAATTCAGCCCATACATACCTCTGTTTTTTTTGGGGGGGGGGATGGATTTAAGTACGACAGCTTTGAAACTGCTACAGTACTCTCCAAATACAAAAAATATGAAAGAATACAGGCCGATTGTGTATGGAACAAAATCTGTTCCAAAGGCAAGTTGTTGTTTTTTTTAATTATTATTATTTTTATTATTCAGACACATCATCGAGACACTGGTTCACAGCCATAAATAAATAAATAATGAAGGAATAAGCTCATTTGGCAATTTGGCAAAACAACCGATCAGAATTTGTCCAGACTTGTGAGCATAAATGACCAAAAAAGAAAACGACATTCACAGAAAACAAAATCCAAACACCCAGCTATGTGACAATGTTAAAAACATACTGAAAAGTTTATTGTTAAAAAAGAAAAAAAGATGGAGGCTACATGGAGGGTATTTTTGCAAACTCAGAGGACTTTCTACTTGATCATTTTGATCCGTGTGGTGACACGTCTGAATAAAATGCTAACTTTGCTATTGTGTATTTCTTCATAACCCTGTATCCTTCCTCCTCATTATTATGCATTGCTGTCTGTTTGTCTGTGTCACATGAATGTCATGGCGGTCGAGCGGTCACGGAGGTGGGACCCAAACTCTTTCAAGAACAAACTCAGACTGACATCAGTGGAAGCTTCTTTAATATTAGTGCAGCAGCAAACACACTGCGTAAATAAAGGTTGAACTAAATAAAGGAGAAATCATTCCAAAGAGTACACAACTGCAACTTGATAAGCAAAACCAGAGTATTTACATTAAATGAAGATCTGATGACAAAATACGTCATTAGATACAAAACCAGGCAAAATAAAACATCTTAATTTAATCCCAATAATTACACAAAACCTAACATAGAAAGCCACATAATATGGAAACATGTCCACCTTTCTTTTTCCTGGTGTGGTGCAGACCTGGAACTAAAATGACCACAAGCCTGGGGACTGTTTTGTCTGTGCACACCTGCTGGGAGAGGGAAATGACTGAGGTTACTACTCACAAAAAAAATAAACTCTGATATTTTACTTCATTAAAATGATTTGAGTTTATGTTATTGCCGTTTAAGCAATCATTTCATTAAATACAGAAAAGTTAAGTTTAATATCAAGTTACCTTTTTGCATAAAATCTCAAGATGAGGCCTGTTAAGGAAGTGACACCCAAACTAAACTTCTACTTTCCAAGCAGCCAAAATAATGTTGTCTTTAATTGCACAGCATGGTTGTGTTTTTACTAAAACAATTACACGTCTCTAATAAAACAATGACTGATTGTGTCAGTGTGTTACTCAAAAACCCAATAAAACCCATTGAGATTGGTGTGACAAAATGTGAAAGAGTTCAACTCTAATGATTACCGTTTATTGTTGTTTTTAATCACTTGCGAGTTTGAAGGTGAAGATCCACATTGAGGCAACAGCAATTTTGTCAAATTATTATTGCAGAGCAACTTTCTGCTGTCTTCTTTCTTTAAACTTTGCATTTTTTTTAAAACAAGGAACAGGAAAAAGATTAGGAACGTTTACTGCTGCCTTCGTTGTCTGTAGTTGGCTCAGTATAATTTCCAATTTACTGTTCTGACTTGCTTGTCTGTTTATATTTTGCTGTTTCTAAACCTGTTCATTTTATTCAGCATTAAAGATTTACACCTTTTTTTTCCCCCTTCTAATAAAACCTACATGTGGAGGTTGGACCCTCACAGCTCCTCACTTGGTCTCCTTGCTGCATCGATGACTGGTTCAGCAGCTGAGTAAAATCCACACCGATGGCACCCAGCAGAACTCCAGCATGCAGCTGGATGAGCAGCGAGGGGAAATGATCATATGAATGCTAGGGTCCGTTTGCATGGAAAGAAAGACAGAGATCTAACATGCATGTTCATGCCACTCGGTGGATTGCTGCTGAAGTTTAGAGTGGATTTACTGGCTGACCTCTCTGCGTCCTGCAGGTGACATCTGTCTGAAAATCCTCCCCAACAACGGGAAGTAAAGAGACCCTGCAAACACACAATCTCACTGTGAAATACGCAGTACCATTCATCCAAGAGCCTATGACATTACTGCTGAGCTCCAGAGCAAACCTGAACAGTTTATCAAGAGTCTGTGCTTTGTGGCTCCGCTACCACCTAATCACTGGGGTGAAAAAGGACGAGAATATTACCGAAACGGCTCCCGCTAAGCAGTGGTCAATCACATAATTGCTTTTACCCTCACTCATAAATTATCCCGCCAGCAGAGATCCAGGAAATGCAGCTTGCTGACGTGAAAGCTCCTCCTGAAGTTTATCTCTGTGGATGTTTGAGAGATGACTTTACTGTGATTTAGTGGGAAGCACATTTGAACACGCTCATCCAGAGTAAGATGCATTTAAGCTCAATGTGCTCATTTAAGAGTCCACCTAACCCAACATGGCACTATTTGGAAAAAAAGCAAACCCGTCCTTGTTCAATCAAACGTTAACTGTGATAAACCACTTTTTTTTTTCTGCTGCTCGTTGACAAAAACACACACAAACAAAAACAGAACAGCTGTGAAGTCAAATTATGTCTGAAGAAAATAGATCACATGCAATAAAAATTATGACATTATGTACTCATCGCAAGGTTTTAAAACTTCATAATTTTTTCAAGAAGTAAACAGGGACCAGAGTAATTTGGTTAAAATCTCTGATTACATTTAATAGAAAAAAGTGCAGCATGTTTTTACTGCATGAAGCAACAATGGCACACAACAGCAAAGTGTTTGCGTATTGCAGCCCTATTTAGACATATAAATAAATTTTATTTGGACATCTGGTGATCCGTGGACCGCATTTCACACCTGAGTGCAAAGTAGGTGACCCAGAACAGAAGAGAGCGGAGCCGTGCTGGACCGTACAGGACCCTGAGCTGTATGGCGCACCTTCAACACCGTGGCTACAGCTGCTCTGTCCGGTCTCGTGTGGGCATACCTGTGTGTCTGCCCGTGTGTGTATGTCTGCATCCAGAGCGCCCGGTCTGTTTGACCGCAGCTGTCTCTACCTCCATGCGCGTCTCCGGGGTGAGGCTGACCTCTCTCGTGAAGCCGCATCAAAGAGAGCAGGGACGGGGCTTCGGTGGCACAGGGTGCCGGGCCGTCCAGCACGGCTGCTGCTTCCCAGGGCTTTGGGAGCGGGGGAACTGGGTCTGGAGTAAAGTTGGGAGAGGGTGGAGGGGTGGAGAGAGGTGTGTGTGCTGCAGGAGGTGAAAGGGGGCTAGAAACTAGGGGTGGAGGGAGAGAGGTGTGGGGATGCTTCTGCTTAAACCTGAAACTTTAGTTTAAAAAAGTGTTTTGTTTTGTTTTCTTTTTACAACCTGAAAAGGCTTTCTGTGCTTTTTGGTCAACTAAAGAGGCAGCACATAGTAGCATGTCACCTCAACCAAAGAGGATGATGGGTAAGTGATTGACATTTAAGGTCAATTACTTACAAAATCTTTACAGTCAAACTAGCTCGGCCATTGCCTTTTGATGCATCTCCCTTCAATGCTCTTTCTGGGATTTCTCCCATTGACCTGGATTTCTCAGGTAGAATTTCAACTGGACCAATCAGCGAACAGAAGGGGAAGCTGTGAATGATAATGTCAATTTTATGCGTTTGTAGTCTGCCTGTAGGATGTGAATGAAGCCTGTCAGTCTATGTTGGTCACGCTTCCAAATATTGAATTCACATTAACAGCCATCTTGGTCAGCTCGTCCTCATTTCCTCTGTTTCTCTATGCTTCAAAGTGTCAAACCCGTTCATTACATGCATCACTCGAAATGTTAGAGATCGGGTACAATTTAAAACTCCAACAGAATCCACGCCTCTAGCAAGCAATCGTTGCTCAATTGCCTGTGTACGAAACAAAGTGTAGAACAAGGGGCTGCTTTTTACCAGGCCACAGTAAAACCAATAATTATCCTTTTGCTTAGATTACTAATAATACATCATAAAATAGGACAGAAGAAAAAACTAAAGGAAAACCACAAACCTGTTAATGGTACCTTCCATTTAACCCCAGGAACACGATCAAGGTTTTTTTTCTCTGAGTTGGGTTCAAAATGCAATAAGATGGACCCCAACTCACAACATTCGTCGTACGATAAACGTATAAATTTTACTTTTATAGACATTTAAGAATCTTTTGTACAGTTGAGATGCAAAAAAAAAAGGCATGAAGTTCACAAACATTCACCATGTGTTGCTCTTACATTGTAAGATCACGCACTGTTGAGCAAAACGTGCCAAGAGGATCCAACCTTCATGTGTCGCTCTACAGTTGATGTAATTGACTGGACAGATTCACTCTTCCACTGCGAGGAGTGTTTGTAATGATGACTCGAGGGAGGCCAGAACCGATACAGCTACAGTCCAGAGTGCTGCTCACAATCCACAGTCCCTACATTTACAATATTGGGAAGGGTGTGAAATGATGCGTTTTTTTTTTTGTTGTTTTTTTTTACCTCGCTTTGTATACTGTGTCTTGAGAAAGTGTACATACTCCTTGACCTTTTTTCACATTTTGTCATGTTGCTACCACAAACCTCACTGGAGGTTTATTTCACTGCAGGTTAGGTGATTTCTGAAAGCATTTTTTTATTTTCAGTGTATGTCACATTTTTCAGATTTTTCATTCAAGTTTACAGTTAGGTGATACTTTTTTGGTCTATGACATAAAATCTCAAAATGTACAAAACTACAAATTCAAGTGGCAGAAACACTTTTTCATGGCAGTATCTCTATAAAGTCTGTAGATCAAATTTGGTATTTAATGCATATTTACACTAACTTTTGACATCTTTTTCATGTGTAAGTGTGTAACAGGGACACGTCTGGCCACAGCTACAGCAACAGAAGGGATCCCCTGTGTGGCCTTTTTGCGTTTCAAGCTGTCTTTTCACTTTTACTTCCACTGCCTCCTCTCCACAACACATACACAGGCACACATCCTTGTACTTATATATAAACTGAGGACATTGCACTGACTTCCACCCATACATTTTGCCTCACCCCTATTATCCAACATTTAATTCACATAATACCTCTAAATCTAACCAGCAAAGCGCAGTACAACTGCAAAACATATGTAATATAAACAAGGGCATACACACAAATGCACACACACACACATACACACACATGCACACACACACCTTTCCCTGCTGCTGGTTTCTGCCCATTCGCCTCCCTTTTGCACAGAGTTGCGAGCAAAAAGCCAGCTGATGGCCCAACGTGAGTGTGTGCGTGTGTGTCTGTGTTAAGAGAGGCCAGAACGTGGTACGCACATATGGTGTGTGACGTTAGGTCCACCTGTGTCCCCTCTATGTGCGTTGCCACATAACTGCATGCTCTGCCTCTGCTGCCCAGCTGCCCAGGCAGGAGAAATCAGGTGAAGGGGGGCGTTGTTGTGCCATGATGTCAAGAAACTTCAATCTTTCCCTGTATTTCCTCATGCAAACTATTTTCAATGATAAAATTCTAATAATATTTGTTCGGTTTCCTGTAGTTCTTTCTTTCGTTCTCTCTGTACCCATGCTGACTGTTGCCTGGAGGAGTCCTAGAGGACCACAGCAGGACAGCTGACCACATTGGAAAGAGTTGCACTGGACAAGAATTCAAGAAATGCAGCTTATAAACAACCTGAGCCTTAAATGGGCACAAAACATTTGGTTTGCTTTCAGCTGATCAGCTGTTGTGTGGAGACCTGCGCCATGCAGCTGTCTCATTTTTAAACATGTTATAATAAAGTGGAATGTGTGTGTGAGAATACAAAGCTGAAACAACATCCCCATAAACATATTAATTTGTCTTTCATATGTCTCTACAGTAACTATAATAAAAACAGACACCTGGTGCTTAATCTAGAGCAGATTTTATGATCAGTGCGTATTTTCTTCTTCTTTAATGTTGTTTTATGGAAAATGCTTTCCAACTTTGTGAGATTCCTTGGCTATTTTTATGCACAACTATATTTTTAACAAGTCTGTTCCAACATTTTAATTTAATGTTTCCAACTCTGATCTCAGTTTTAAGACTGTAGTCTAATACCTGACACAGAAAGCTCTGGATTATTTATTTAATTATTTAGTAAGGTTTTGATGAAGAGTAATAAGTGGCCAATATCTCACCTGAAGTAGGTAACATATTGGAGTCCTTATTTAGCATAAATGCCGCAAAGTGTCTAAGCTATTACAGTGGTTTAAGTAAATGCTGATTTATTCATTTTAACACTATCTCACTGTTTTAGGTTGTTACTCTGACTGCAAATGTTTTATGTTTTGATCACTTGTGGTGCATCTCCTCTTCCCGCCATGTCTCGCATAAATAAATATCACCCTGAATAAAAATAAAAACATTTTAAAGATTCATAAAACAGCATTTGACAAATCAATAAGTTTCTAAGATTTGTTTAATTGTAAAGCATCATCCTCAAAGTGAGCGTATCTGAACTCCAACACCCACATTAAAGGGAACCAAAGACAATACTCAATGGTTAATTTCATTTCTCATTTGCTGTGTTGACCAAAGTTTTGTTTTTCATTGTTTCGACAACAATTTTTAGCTTCCACCCTCATTTGTTACTTTCAGGCTCAGATATTAAACAAAAAGTTGTTTTAAAAATTACCAGGCGCAAAATATTATTCATTTTTACTTTATCATTATTTTATTTTATTTTTTAATTCTTCAGTTTAGTCAATGCTGCATTCTCCCTATGTTCATTTAAATAAAGAACACAAATTGTGGCCATGGTTGTAATTATAATTGCATTTACTGGCAGTAAAACAGAACCAACACCTCCATATGGGTTCCGCACTTTACCCCTGTGCCACCGCCGCACCCCTACTCTTCAATCCTGCATGAATTGTAAATATTACCTGTGAACACAGTGACTCTTTTATTTTGCATCATCATATCTGAGTAAATAATATTGACCTGGAAAGGAATCAACAGAGTCATCCTTTTGACTTTTCTGCAACAGATTAATGAGATTTTATGTATTTTTTGTCTGAAAAGGGAACCAACATTCAGCAGGCAGCTTTTGAAGTATGTCTTCTGCTTCGAGGATAAAAATCTCTTGTTCATGCTGTGTCGTTTGTTTCCTTAATTTAGTGGTGTGTTACGGAATCTGTTATTTCCCTGTGTGATGAAAAAAAAAATCCCACTGCTGCTTTAATTCAAAACAAGGTAATTTTTTCAACTGGGCTATAGTTCCTCTTAAATTCTGCATAATTACCTGTCAAAACACACCTTTGATATTGACTACTAAAAATAACATATTTTCACGCTACTTGTTGTTTCAGGAAAAACAACTTCCTGATGATCAGATATGAAATTTGATTCTCTAACAACTTTGTTTATGGGTTTGACCCGGTCATTTTCTTACCCTGCTGTAGGAAAATTTGCTTCATTACAGAATCCCTCTGATTTTTGCTTCATTTTGTCCCACTCATATGTTTCAGTCGGTCAAACAAGTTTTATTCTGAGACAAAGAAATCCTGACCAAATACATAATGCTGTTGTCCTTTTTATATTGTTTAATTTAGCTGATTACAGCCTGACCATATAAATGGAACCAGTCTGGCATTATGAAGTAAGACGAAAAGTCTTAAAAAGCAACACATCATGCCCTGAGCTGAAGAAATTTAAAAACAGATTAAAGATAAAATTATTGACATCTATTACTTGATGTTGTTGTCAATTACAACAACATTTTCAATGCTTGGAGATTCCAGAAAGTCACACCGAGAGCTGATACACCTTGATGATTGCTAAAAGTTTTGGGAAAATATTACATGAACAGGTGTAATATTGTTCATGTAATTTAAATCTAAATTTAAATTTAGATTTAAATTTAAATTTTTAAATTTAAATCTAAATTTAAAAACTTCACTTTGTATATATTTAAGTTATTGTCTAACAATTACTTTTTCTGATAATCAGAAGTGTTTAGGTTTGACAAAAAGAAGAAATATATAAGAACTGAAAACTAGTTTCCATTTTAGGTCAAATTAAAACATTGCAACACTAAACCAAAACTGGATATTTACAAAACATACATACAAACCATGAAGGGCATATTGAACAGCATGTGAAAAAAATGATCCATCTAGTGTTATCAGTTGGTATACTACTTAAAAACTTTAATTTTTAACTTTGATAAACTGCTAATTCTACCTAAAACTGTGGTCGCTGAATGATGTCTTAAACATCAATATAATACAGTCACATTAATAAAATATGCATTCTGAAATGCATATAAAAGAAATGCATTTATGCTAAATGTGTTTTTTAAAATGGTCTGATGTAATATACTTAGCTACAATGTAGGCTTTTCATTACAATGTAATCAGAAAATCAATAAACTTCACAGAAATAAAGGCTTAAAAATGGTTTTGTGAGTAATTAATCTATCTGATTCAATTCTGTGATTTGAGTGACTGAAATAAATTATTTTTTCAATAATCTTTAAATTTATCAAACGTGATTATGAGATGATCAGGATTTTTCCACGTTTATATTTGTATTATTATTATAAAAAATGTTGGAGTTTTCATTATATTAAGAATGGTAAGAAAATTATACACAATTGACATTTCTGCTGCTCCACAAAGATAAATGCATGGGATTAATTCAAATATTTGACATTATACAAGAGCAAAAAAAATTAAATATTTTTATTTGTTTCGCATTTTTTGTGTTTTATTAAAAATTATTATTACTAATAGTTTGTGACAGGATATCTTGGTATTAAAAAGAAAACAAGAGTTAAACCTTACTCTTTGGATACACATCTATTTTTTAATGATGAAACACGCAATGAGCTTGAAATTATTTTTAATGTTAATCTTTAATACGTTCCCCCACCTATAAAAACGACTTCATACCTATATCTCTGTAAATGTTCGAACTAGGACAGGGCCACATATTTCTTCTCGCACGTACACGGCCTTAACTTCGAGTTCTCGCGATAGTTGGCTTGTGAACCAGAGGATCCCCGCAGGATGTTGAAGAGGGATGATGAGAGAATCGCTCAGTGGTGGATAATCAGACGTCGAGTAGAATCCCTCATCACCGAAAGCGGAAGGTCTGTGCCAGGCGGTTGGGATGTGTTCGTGTCTGAATTTGTTGTGTGTGTGTGTTCATGTGGAGGTAGTGGGTGGGTTCATGACAGATAGGGGGTGCCGCTTCCCTGAGTGACGTTTCTGGCTTTCCTGAGAATCAAAACAGCCGTTGGCCGCGGTAACGGTAGCTTCCCCCGCAGCATGTCGGAAATCCGTTTGATGACTCTGACGGAGACCGCCGTTTAGCTTAGCTCGCAGCCCCGCATAGCTTCACTCAGACCGGAGTTAAAGGCAGGAATAGGAGCGGTGTGTGAAGAGCAGGTGCAGTGAGGGAGGGGGACACACTGCCACAGCATCTGTCGCTGCTGCAGGTAATACACCGCTGCTAGCCGGACACTGTTGTGACGGTAAACATGACACGGACAGCGATTAAGTCAGCGAATTAAATGGCGTGTTTATGTCAGGATAACATGCGGGGGCGGCTCCGAGTTGACAGACCACTATGAATGATGCTTTAGAGGTCTGCGTTTCTAAGTTTTACTTATGAAAACGCCACAAACGGTTTGAGTTTTATATTTCAGTTCAGAAGATAAATATCTATCTGTCTATCGGTCTGTCTGTCTACATTTTTTCATTTAGTCTTATGTTATTAATTATGTGTAATGTATAGGCAAGTGCTGCCACCCCTTCAAAACTCCTGGAGGAAATATGTTCAAGCGATTAGCCGTTTGTTGTAGAAAGAAGTGAATGTTTACATCAAATCTTTCCAAGAGGAGAACATAATTGATGCTAGCTGTGTGGTGCTTTGGTTGCATATTGTTTTGTAGGGTGGTTAGAACTTTTCAGAATCATGTCTACATATCAAAAAGCTTCGCCACCACAAAATACAATAACAGCAATCAACTTTTTATTTGAAATAAATGAAAAAAAGAGGCTTCCATCAACAACAGGTTGTTGCACTATTATGGTTGATGCACCTGACCTTTTGCTTTTGGGCTATTGTTGTCTAAGCTACATGTTTATGTGCATATTTTATAATGCACAATGATGTGCAAACTACAAGCCCGATAATTTAGCTACTGACATATTTAACACTAATAAATCACTCAGAATGTCTCGTCACTGCAATTGGAGATGCCAGTTTCCTTGATTATGGTGCTGCACAGGTCAGACAGAGACAATCTTTCTAACAGTGATTGGACAACAAGATATGGGTATTAATATATTGTCTCTTGCATAAAATCTAAGCTAAGTGAATCTGTCCACATTGTATCTGTTAGTCATCCACATAACACAAAAGTTGAACTATTTGAGCTTAATGCTGTGCTGAAATAAACAAACCACATCACCCTGAACACAACATCCACAAAGTGACGCATGGTGTTGACAGCACCATAGCCTTTTCTGCGCACATTATGTGATTTTTCAAAACTAGTAGAGAACTTGAACGTGCCTTCGTATGCGAACTCAGTGGTGATACAATCTTGACAGCTACTCCTATCAGAATAATTCAACAGAGAAGTCAGTCCAACAATGGTTGGACAACAAGTTACGGTCCTGCTGTTGGAGTCAAACTGTGAAAAGAGGGAGAAAATGATGAGGAAAAGGAGACGGCTGGGGAAGTGCTCGAGGTTGGCAAAAACAGAACGGCAATAATATGATTTGAGCCAAAACAGCGATCGGATTTTCTGCCACTGCTTGATATTTGACAAAGGTTGTTTCTGTTTTTGAGATAAATAAATTTGCGTCTGGTTGCTGGACGACAGCAGTCCACCAACTGCAGTTTGCGACCAAATCTTAAGATTGTTTTATGATGGACGATTCCATGTAAGGAGGCTGATATTTGCAGAGTGAGGGCCTGGCTTTTTGGTGTCAGCTTTCACGTCGTGTTGTCTCAGTCATTCTTGTTCCCCTCGTCACAACAATTTAACGTAATTACTTTTCAGGTTGGCATTCAGTAATATGTTAGGGCTAACTAATAGGGATGCACAATACTGTATTTTTGGTTGATATCCAATATAGCCAATATACTAAATATACTAAAACTAATTTGGCTGGTAACCGATAGCAATACCGATATTTTTTTCCCTATACCTACTTGCTGAAACTATATTTCTTTCTCTACTGTGAAATTAAAATACTGCATTATCTTTGTCAATTTAGCCTGTGAACTAAATACTAAAAATAAATAAATACTAAAAATAAATAAATACTAAAAAGGAGGCTGAAAACGATCTAACACTTTCAACTTGAATTATGTTTAATATCAAATTTATTCATGACATCTGCTCTCTCTAAGACAATAATAACAATCAAACAGTACAAATTTGACGCCGTGGTGTGCTGCAGCCATTATTGTCATTGGTTTGTCATATAAAAACTATGCCTTTTATATCAGTGAGTTATTTTTACGGAATTTCCAATGTCCGATATAAAATTTTACAGCTAATATGAGCCGATACCAATACCATGCCATTAATATCGTGCATCCCTAGTAATTAACTATTCATTGTCAGGTTTGTAGCTCTGGGGTGCTGGCCTTATTTATCTATGTGTAACATAGAGTGCAACACTCTGCAGAGACTGAGAACTCTTATGTCGATTTTTGATGTTATTATGACTTTTTCTGTCATAACAGGAAGACAAATTTATCGTGGTTAGTCTTGCATTTTTATGTCATTCCCTAAAAAAGCGCTCCCGTTTTTAGCTGGGTATAAGATCACAGATTCGGCTCTGTTTCCGTGTTGTCTGGTTGTGTCTTTTTGTTGTTCTGTTGTTTCCGTCACCCAAACAGAAGCACCATAGTTCTGTTTTCAGGAGCATATTTTAAAATAGCCTTGCAGCGTCACAAAATCTGATACCTGAAAACTGCACTGGTGTGCAGAACGGCGTGTTCCTCCACGTGAGCCATTGCGCCGTTACATCCGCACGTTAATGCAGCCCGGTTGTTACCTCTTGTGATAGGTCAAAAAGCACAAAAATCTAGATTTTTCTTACTAGATCTTTCATACACATGTTATTAAAGCATGTGAATAAGTCAAGTGTCCTCTATCAGCGGTAGCACGAACTGGGCGGGCAGCGCAGATGAACTTTTCACAAGCCTTTGAAAACGGACTCGTTCCTGCTCCAGGAAGCTGCGTTGATCAAATTAGAGCCGCTTTCATCACGTGTTTTAGATCGATGCAAAATATGCGGCTGAAACACACATCCTTGTGTGTGCAGTGTAACATTTGCGGTCCTGCCAAATTGGCTTTCCTTTTAGAAGGATGATCATGGATTCCCTGGTGCAGATCACGTGTGCCAAAGTTTGCATGAGGCCACTGATTGGTTTTAGGAAAGTTTTTCTGAGGTAAGATGAGGCAAAGAGTGGTCCTCTGACCTGACAAGAGGATTGCACTAATGGGTTCGCCCTTGAAGCTTATTTCCAATGGAATTACAGCCTAGAGAAACTACTAATACTTTCATCTTTTCTTTGCAAAACTAGTCGTCTTTTCCTTTTCTTTTATTAGAGTAAAACTAGGGCGACTAGAGTCATTTCTTTAATACTGCAGATGTGAAAAGATTATTTTTTCCATTCTTTTTTGCACTAATGATAAGATTTAAGTTATTTAATTAATGCAATGGGGTGTCCTCTAAAGTATTCACTATCCTCAAACCTTTTCACATTTTGTCACAAAACCACAAATGTCAGTTTGTGTCATTGAGATATTAGATGATGGAGCAACACAAAGTAGTGCATAGTGGTGAGCTGTAAGGAAAATATGTTTGTTTCTTAAAAAGACTTTACAAATAGAATCTGAAAAGCACGATATACATTTATAGGTAAAAACCCATGGTAACCACTTGCCCATAGAAATTGTAATTAAAAATAGTTCACTTGTGTAGAGCTGTTCTTTTTTTCTCAGCTCTACACAAGTGAGTTTTCTTATGTTGTTAGGAAACATAAGAAAACAAGCAGCATGATGAAAACTTACGCCAGGGGCAGAGATTGCGGAGATGTTGGAAGCAGGGTTATGATGTAAAGCAAATCTTTATGGGGAAACCGTTCAATATATCATCTGAAATGAAAAGAGCATAGCACATCTGCAGATATATCAAGACATGGCTGTCCACTTAAACTAACAAGACAATTAATTGGAGAAGCAGCCAAGAAACCCAAATTGATCAACAGCCTTGGGTTGCAGAAGCTGTTGAAAGGACAAATATTAGTTGTGGACTTAACACATTTGGCTTTTGCTGTAGAGTGGTCAGAAGAAAGACGTTATTAAAAGAAAAGCATAATAAGTCCTGATTGCACTTTGGCAGGATTCAAGTAGGGAACACAGCAACTGTGGAAGATTTTCTTCATCAGGGACATGGAAAATACAAAGATGGATGGAGCTAGACACAGGGCAGTTCTGGTGGTAAACCTGTGCAATGCTGTCAAAGACCAAGGAGAAGTTTCGCTTTCCTGCAGGACAACATAACATAACAATGTTAACATACAACCAGAACTGCTGATCAAAGCATATTAATGTGCTATGTGTTAGAATGGGCCAGTCCAAGTCTGGGCTTATGTGTGATTGAGAAGCTGTGGCAAAACTTGAAAGAAGTAGTTCAAGGAGTTCACAGTTTACAAGAGAAGAATAATTAACTTTCAGTCTCTAGATGCTTTGTGTTGGTCTTTCACACATTTTCCCAATAAAACGCGTTGAAGTTTATGCTTGTAAAATAGACAAAACGTGGAAAAAGTGTTAGGTCTGTGAACATGTTGGCAAAGAACTATGTATTTTACTACTATAAGTGTGCAAATTATTTGGGGGGGTAGAAAAATCACACAAAACGGGTTGGACAAGAAATCAATAACAATATATATTGCTGTACAGTACACACATGAATAATATCAATATTAATAATACCTCTGATAGAATTTCCAATATTTTTCACTGAACGCTGATCCAAAACCACACAGCATTCTGGGTGATGTAGGCAGAGGAAAGGTTTTAGCTTCTCAGCCAGCTCAGCCAAGTGGGTGGCATCAACTAACTCACTGCTCTTTGGTTACCTAGCAACAACCTGTTAAGTAACTTGGGCAGCAGCAGTTTCACCTTGTCTCATACCTGCTTAAAAATAAAAAACAATGAAAGCTGTCGATAAAACAGGAAAATTCACATCACTAGTTGGCCAGTATTTCTTATATTTAAAAAAATTATTATTGATATCAACTGATATGAAACCGTCATATCGTGACGCCATTTTCAACCATATCGTCCAGCAGTAGCTTCTCCTCAGTCTACTAGTAGCTGCATCTAATTTAACTGTAATAAATGAACAATAAACATATGTTAACTAGTGAAAAAGCCTAGCTCAAATCCAGTTTAGTGGCAAATTTGGTCATGAAAGCATCAAAGCGTGTTGGACGAGTCTGCTTTTGTTCACCTAGATTCCACACAGTCACGATTCTGCTACCTCAACATAAAAATAAAAAAGAGGCAGAGATGTACAGAGGTGTGTGTGCGCGTCTGTGGGGTGTGTTCCAGCCTTCGCCCTGACGCTGCAGTCCCTCCAGATGTCTGCGGCAGGCGGCGCAGACAGAAGCTGATGTGAATACTGATTTTCAGCCTCAAACGACTCCGACGGTCGCACTAAACCACAGCTCCCCGTTCGGGCTGTACTACTGCTGCGCGTTGTGTCGTACCATGGAAGTAGGGTGCATTTGAGGTGAACGCGGCCACTATGCAGAGAGAGAGAGAGAGAGGCGGGGGTGGGAGACGGCAGAGAGGTGCAGAGATTTGCCGTGAGAGAAAGAGTGTGAGAGAGCATCCCTAACTGCCGTGGTTGCTATTTTTAACCGGGCTCTCTACTCCACAGTCCTGAGATGCTCTCCCACTCCTCAAACACAGACAAGACAATCACCAGATCCACACACTGATTCACATTCTTCAATGTAAAGAGTTGCATAAAAACCAAGAGCGGTGGATTCGCTTTGGTATTCAGTGTCTGTTCAATGCTGGGGGGGGGGGAAACAAAAATCCTTGAATGAATGAGAGGTGGAGC
Source organism: Poecilia formosa (assembly GCF_000485575.1). Lineage (NCBI taxonomy): Eukaryota > Metazoa > Chordata > Actinopteri > Cyprinodontiformes > Poeciliidae > Poecilia > Poecilia formosa. The sequence continues at coordinate 3,179,413 of NW_006799979.1, read as the reverse complement.
TTAGAGATATCAACTTGGCAATCAAGGTCAGTTTTTTTTTTTGCTTCAGAAAGGGCTCTGCAATATTTCATCCTGTTTATCAGAGGGAGTGTTTGCAATAGAAAGAGGAACCGGGTGTATCGTTGGGCGGCAGGGGGGAAGCAGAGGAAGCTTTCGTCCTCTCAATAACAAGTTGTTTGACTTGTCAGACATTATGAAAGAGCTTTTGGGGGGGAAAGCAGAGAAGCAAAATAAAGCCATGCTTCTTTTTTTCTATATCATGTTTTTTTTCCCCTCTCCTTTCACTTCCTTTCAGGCTGAGTCACTACTGGTGAAGAAGGAAGGTCTGGAGAGGGAACGTGAGAGGAGGAGGTGGAGGAGGAGGGGAAGACGAAGAAGAAGACGAAGAAGAGAGGGAGATAAGCCACGACAGGAAGCAAAACGACACGCGCGCGCTCAGACCTACACACCGCTTGTTTCGCGAGCGTGCGCTTGTCTGCATCTGAGGGGGGGGAGAGAGAGAGGCTGGGCGAGTTATAGAGGGTGAACGGGAAAGGAAGAAAGGGAGGGAGAGTGACGCGGAGGCTGGGAGAGCCGTTCCCCCCTCCCCTCCACCTCCTCTCCTCTCCCTCGCCTCCTCTTCTCCTCCCCTCCCCTCCCTCTCTGGCTGTGTGGAGCAGGCGTGTAACGGCATCAGACTCGGCGTGAAGGAACCATGAGCGATGTCACCATCGTTAGAGAGGGATGGCTCCAGAAAAGGGGTGAGTACATCCAGAGCCTTCGCCCATTCCCCTCCGAAGCGCTTCTAGTCTGCGTCCCCTCGTCTAGACCGAGGGGCCTGGCCGTGCCTGTCCACATGTGCCGGCTGGGAGGATGTCAGTGCGCGCGACTGAGTGTGAGTGATCACATGGATGTCTGATCACCGGTGTGTGTGTGTGTGTTTGCGTTAGCCATGTGTCTCTTTACCGTAAGCCTGACTGGCTGCTAGCCTGCTAAATCCCTGTTTTATTCAGTCAGATTATGTCTGGAAAAGCTGGGGGCATGCACAAGCGTGAGCGTGCAGTTACTGTAGTAACATCTAACGGATCCCTGTGGTGACATTGCTGGTGTTGCAGTGTTGTGTCATGCCAGTGTGCCGGCTCATGTCTGTGAAATCTAGTTAGTTCTGCCTTCTGAAGTGTTTTTTTTTCCCAAACAGCATAATATGTTAAGTTCAGAAGTGTGTGTGTGCATGGGTGTGGGTGTGTGTGTGTGTGTGTGTGGGGGGGGATATCCTGAATAGTGTCACTGACGGTCATATGACACGGGTTCAAGGGAGCAGTTAAAGTGTAGAAAGGGTAGTGACAACACATCCTGTTTACAACCAAATGAGTGAAAAAAGTGCAACGGTCAAAGAGCATGTGGCAGAATTAGTGCTTCCCTGTTCTCAGACGTTCCCAGACTGGAGACAGTCACAACAGGTGGAACCGATCCAGAAATGGCTGAAAACGTTATTAGTTCCATGAGGTCAGCGGCGGTGACTAGAAATGTCTTTTTTTTTTTTTTTTTTGGTGTAATTAACCCCAAATGTGTGTGCTTGTGTGTCTGATGCCGATAGAGATCCATCCAGGCAAGCAGATGTAGGGTATGTGAATAAATGTGTGTTTGGAAGGAGGAAAAAAAAGGGGGATTTCCAGTTTTTTAGGCCAATGAGCATCATTCCCCTTCACCATGGGATGGTGTCTAGGAATGTGCAACAAAAAACCGCCAAGCAGGAAGTGACATGGATACACAACAGACAACAGGTTTCTGGGTAATGTAGGAGGCGCGCCGGGAGAAGATGCTGCTCCGCGCATTCGCAGGGTGAATGTTCTGTGACTAAAGCGCACACACGCAAACACACACACACACACACACACACACACAAAGATAAAGCACGCAGTCTGCAAGCAGAGTGGGGTGAGGTTGGGCGGGGGGGGGGGGTCTTTTTTTTGTCTCCCAGCGTGCCAGTGGGATCCTCAGTTGTCTGTGCATATTAAGAGGAAAGCATCGCTCTCAGTCACGACTCGGCGATGCCAGTGTTTGTCGGTGTGAGGGAGAGGTTAGGTAGGGACGGAAGAAGATGAAGAAGAGGAGGAGGAGGAGAGGGAGTTCTGTTTGTGTCAGGAATATGAATGTTTGTCTGCATTGTATGATAAATCTTTGTCTGTAGCAGAGTGCGGGGAGAGGCGCAGGGTCAGAGTGCTGACTCACTGTCCGGGTCGTGATACAGCAAAGACTGCAGTCTTAGTCATTAGACAGACGGTTACTCAAATCAGAGATGTTGAGCATCTTCCCATGCTTGGAAAGTTCTCCAGGATTGAATTATGGACCATGTTTCTGGTTGAGTAAATGAAATGAAGAAAAAGAACAGAAACAAAGAAGCTAAATGATGACAGGCCTGTAAGGTCCCTTAAGGTCACAAGCTTCAAAATACCACATTTTGCATATGTGTGTTGTATGCATTGCATAGATTAGGTGAATATTGAATCTTTTTCTTATTACTCTATTCTTTGTTTCATGGAGAAATAGGTTGGTATGATTAGAGTATAATAAGCTTGGGTAAAAACAAAACAAAACAGAAATTTTAAAACAGAAAAGCAACAATCACTCCATCTACAGCTAAAATTTAAAGTGTAACTAACCCCCAAATTTACTTATTTTGCATGATGAACTGTCTGAATAGGTTAATTAGTCAAACTGTGCCTAAGTAAGTTGAATTTTCCTATTGTTCAAAAAGGTTTTTTTAATGCTATATGCATTTATTGTTATTTTAATACAAAGACTTAAGCAAAAATGTAAAGATAAAAACCCTCTAAATTTAGTAGTGGTCTACAATAGATAAACTATTAGTTTGTCAGCTGGACTTCTACTGAAGTAGCTACAGATACTGTAGCTTTTTTTATCTTGGCAAGAGCGATGGGTGATGCTTTTTTAGTATCCATAACATGACTCTTTTCCCATAACCTGAAGCTTTTCCAATGCGACGAGTTTCCCTTTCTCTTGAGGGAACAATTAGAAGTCATCTCTCAGCCAGCAAACATGTTGCCAAATTCAAAGAAGTCAATAAATTTAATTCAATGTTAGTTTACATATCTCAATTTTTTTTTTATGCGACAGTTTTTCTTTGGGCTGTTGGAAAATAGAGGTGGACATGATTTTGATATAAATACTAATGATGCACCAATTACTTGTCCAAATATCACTCTTAACTTTCTATGAGCTAATACTATAAAAATCTGATTTTTTTCTTTATAAATATACCAAAACACTCCCATAATTTTGGCTTATAAATAAATAAAAACAGCATTTTCTTCCACTGTTTTAGGGGTTCTGCTGATGTTTATTTTTAATGAATGGACTAAACTGAGTGATCCTAAATCTCATAAAAACTCATAAAATCATTCTTTTTTTTTTAATAGTTGTAAATGTGTTGTTTTCTCTGGAGCCTTTTACACAGTTTTTTCTCTTGCTAATGGGTTTGGTGTTGAATGGAAATTATTAATTAGTTAATTGTTTTGGGGGAATAAACAGCCCATCTCGGGGGGTAAAGAAGACTTCTTATGGTCTCAAACTCTCACGGGAAAGCTTTGCATGTTTTATGACGGAACCGATTTGGAGAAATGGCGCTTGTGTTTAGCCAACTACTGTTATAAAAACTGGTCAAACATTACAAAACATTCACACACTTTCACACATGCAACAACGGATGGTGACCAAATGTAGCGATGCTTGAATATAAAAAACGTCCATGCTTATTTTATTTTTTTTCCAACTCTTACCAACCTTATGATGCAGCAGAAAAAGCCCTTAAGCAGAGATACTAGAGTGGTTGAAATGACTAATTCAGCTCTACTTATTTTGGAATGAAATGAATCCTCTCCGATACAGATCATATTTTCCACCAAATACAGCACAATATGCCCTTAGATGACCCTGCCTTTGTGTACACACTGACATGACTAGGATTTCCTTCCTCCTTTCACTGAATCAGGGTGTGGAGTGCAATCAACTGCATCACCTCTTTGTGTAAGGAAATCATGCACGTTGTGCAATCTTGATACCTCTTGCAAACTTTGTCACAAGGCAAAATGAACAGTTTTAAAAACGTTCGTTTTATTCTGATGAACACGACCAAAACGACACCGGAACAGGGCCGTTTTTGAGGAATCGTGCGTCGCTCCCCTCTCAGCAAGAATGCCCTTCTTAATTTCTGCTACCGCCAGGAGTTTACCTTCTTTCAACCCCATGTGAGGCTACAGGGGTCACTCTCTCAGCCACTGCACTGGGTGGATACTGTTACCTTCACCAGCATCAGCACGCACAGCAGTCAGCACAGCAGATGGTCGGGAGGGAAGGGACAGATGAGGAGATCCGCATCATCTTTTCTTGGACACAACTCATTGTCCTCCAGTGTTTTCCTTTATAATGCAAAGTTACAGATCAGAGGTGAAACGGCAAAGTCAAAGCAAAGTGAGCCTTGGTCACTTTGAGAGCGGCGAATCTGTCGCTTGGAGGTTTTTTGTTATGACACATCAGATACCAACTAAAAGATGCTGTGGGCAAAATGATGACAGAGTTGACTCATTAACCCATCTTTCACTTCTTAGATGAGCACTTGTTATGATTAGCGTTGTTAGCTTTAGCAAGTCCCAAGACACACACACTGTGAAAGATCAATAGGATGAAGTAGAGCAAATTTGCAGTACTGCTTTCAGCCTTTGTGGTGACAGATGAAATTTTATTTAACTCTTTAGCCACATGAAGGACTGGGGTCCTTGCCTGTAGAAATACAGTTTCATTTCAAATAGCTCCGTATCTTTTGTGCTAACTCTCAGAGCACTTTACTGATTCTGAAAATGGGTAACTTCAAAATATTTTCTTTCAGTAACTCCACACTGAAGGGTGTTGTTGGCATAGCCTATTAAGACTAAGGGATGGCGCATTCATAGCCAGATAAAACCAGCACTTTGTTATACGCTTTGGTTTGTGCAGAGGCTCTGGACCCTGGGCTATTGAGAAACTATTACGTGGACTCTGTTGAAGTTTTAAATTTTACCAAATCGCTAACGTTTAGTTGCGCCGTATATAATTCTCCAGTTTGACGCCATGAAGCTTACCGGGACTTGCCTGCGCTGTAAATAACAGTGAAGTGCCAATTCAAATGAGGTGGCTTCTAATGCTAATTCAGTATTTGGAAGTGTGACCAACACAGACTCGATGACTTTGTTCACTTTCTCTGCGGCCTTTGCTAAAATTACCAAACAGTGCAGAAAATCATCTTAGTTGTTCACAACTTCTTCCGTTCGCTGATCGGCCTGGCTGAAATTCTACCGGAGAAATTCACTTCAATGGGAGAAATCCCAGACAGAGCATTAAAGGGAGATGAGAATCGAGTGGAACTGCATAGGAGGGCAGTGACCAGGCTTGTACATTCACTGAGAATCAAAAAAGATTGAATTTTTTTAAGTTTATGACCGAATTAGCCATCGGTCAGTGCCAGTCGGGGCTAAACATCGTCAGATTCTGGTAACCAGCTCTTTCCCCGATGGGTCTGTGTTTGTAGCCTCTGTATTTATCAGCTTCTGTGCTTACAGCATCTCAGTATGAATGGATTTTTAGCAATTTGAACTGTAATTAAATGTTTTAATTAAGTCTCTGTTTTAATGATATGTTATAGAAATAAATCCTGATACTGGAGTATGTTTATAAGTCCATATTAGTGCTTAAATTACAGGTTAAGTCACATGGTATTGTAATGAAATACATTTTACTTTTTCGTTATTATGCGAATAAAAGTGAAATTTATACTAGTACGTTACTAATCATTTTGGAACCCGCATAAATACAGTCTTTGTTGATTTGAATGTTATAAAGCATCATGAATAAGTAAAAAAAAAAGTAATATCTCTCATGTACCTTTTTTTTTCTACTCAATGTGGACAGTTTGACATCTAGTTGCTGACCACATCGATGAAATGTATAATTTAGATCACAGTATTAGTCCTGCTGATGTAGAGACTCGGAAGATGCCTGGGTGAGTTTTGCTCCCTTATTTCATGCATCTCTCTCAGCATGCCTGCATCGCTGGATGTTTGGATTTGAAATGAAAGCCATCACTTCTCCCCTTTTATTCCTTCTTTGTTCTCCACTCTCCCTGGAGCAACTGTATTTGCTTTACTGTGTACATATTACTGCTGTGGGGTTCATTGGGTGCAGTGCAGTGGAGCAGCCATCTTGGCTTAGTGAGTTCAGCGAGTTCAGTGTTGCTGGAGGCTGGCTGGATCAGGTGGCAGTGCCAGATCTCTGATATCAATCACCAGTCGCTGCCGCCGCCACTGTTTGCCGGTCCCTTCTTCTCCTCTCTCCTCTTCTCCTCCGCTTCTTATTTCTTTTTCAGCTCCCATCACCTTGTGCTGCTTCTCTCCGCTCCCTCTGATCCTCCAAAGCCTGCAATGCATGCACATCCACGGCAGCAGCCGACAGGCAGACAGTGCAGGCTTTGTTATGAATGGCATCCCCTTGCACATCCGGAGGAAGTGTACTCTCCAGTGTGGTTTTACAAACTGTCTCCATTGTCCTAAGAATGACTCACTCTACACTGCAGATAATGGCAGTCAGCCAGACAGACTGACAGCACAGCACAGAAGGACCAGTCTGCAGAGCCCACAGACAAACGGCACAGGAAAGGGAGACGGATAGTTTGTGACAGATACAGCCACCGCAAAAAAACAAAAAACAAAAAGAAGAGACAGGAACTGCAAGAATCGCGGAGGATGTGAAAATGAAAGGAGTTTTTAAATTTACAGAACTTAATTTTTGGGAAGAGGCGCTAATTTTGGACATCAGTGACAGTAGTGTCAGCAGATATGACCCATTTATTGAAACTCAACTCCACAAAAGAAAAAAAAAAACCAAAAAATAAACAACTTCAGTACTGATTTTTTTTTTTGTTGTTTTTTTTGTTTGACTACTACCCAATCAGGCTAGAGGGAGTGTTTTTTGCTACATCAAAATGACCTTGTGTGTTTGTTTATGATGTTCTGAGCTAAATAGCTGTGGACACTTTAACTGATCTGCATCGAGAGAAGCATGCTTTTAAAGCCCATGCCAGCAGAAGGATTAATGGATGGGCAATGTGAATGGACTAATGTAGAGTGAGGCAGTCTTAGATAAATGAATGAATGGATCAATGAATGGAGTGCTGATCATTGCGTATGCACAACTTGGAGAGAGGAAGCAGGAGGGGATGAAAGAAGGAGAGGTTGCATAATGCGATTAGTCTGCAGCTGAGGATCATCAAAATGCTGACCTCAAACATTGGATCACAATATGGACGGATGCTTGGAGATTTGCTCAGGCACTACTTACTAATTGTTCTCACTACTATTTGTATATTTTGTTATAATCAGGCCTATTCATTTAAATCTTTTATAGTGCTGTAAAAACTATCCCAGTCTTAAGATTTTTTTTAAATCAGTTTTTCATTGTTAAGATAACCTGAGTTGATACAAAAGACATCAATTCATTTAGATGGCTCAATTACAAAAGATGGTGTTTTTCAACTATTGCATTTATTAGGGAGGGAGAGGTATCACAATCAGCCTGGCCTTATGTGAAATAGTATTTCCCCCTACACTCTTGCAGCAACAAGTGGCCTCAAGTGTTCTGATAACTGGTAAGGAGTCTTTAACGTCCCTGTGAAGAAGGTTTAGCACACTCTTCTTTTTTTTTTTTTTTGCAGAATTGTTTTAATTCAACCACACGTGTTTTTTGTAGTATGAATTACCTACTTAAAGTCACATTGTAAATTGACCAGGCCTCTCCAAAACCATATTTGTAACCAGTCGGAGATAGGCAGGTGTGTTTCGGACTTTTGTGCTGCTGCACAACCCAAGAGAGCTGCAGTGGAAGGTTGCAAACTGATGTCTACCGTCTCCTTTAGAATTTTGTTCTTTCATCTATTACAGCAGTTCCTGAAGCAGCCAAGCAGCCTCAGATCAATGTATTCACAGTCTTTTAAAAACGTTCTATATATCTGCAGGAAGTAATTTGTCAAATGCCACAGGATGTTGTTTTTGGAGAATGCATTTTTTTTAAGAAAATACAAATTGTTAATCTCATAACATAAACAAATTGTCCAACCCTAAACATTGATTTCTATATTCTGTCTCGATGTTTTTGCTTTCTCTGGTTTATTTTACCTGTTTCTTCCTTAATACTGCAGATGTCCATTTGTGTTTATGAAAGGATCCTTGTCAACTCGTGTTAGAATTTCCCTTTACTACCATTTTGATTTATTGACGGTGACAGCGTAGCCCTTACTTGAAAAGCCATCTGAGTACAAGTGGAAAACCATAGTCTATGTTTAAATGGGCTAACAGAGATTAGGCCAGAGAGGTGGGGTGTAGTTAACTTCTCGTGGTAGTGAGGGCTGTTTGGATTCGGCTTTGGGATGATTAGTGGAGGCAGGCTTGAGTGTGGGTGGGTTTGGCTGATTGAGGCAAACAGATGAATGCCAAGTGGGTAACAACTACTGCAAGAGCTAGACTGCAGGAGAGGCAAATAATACCACTTGCTTTTAGTTATGCTTTAGTGAGCGCTATGAAATTTGTATTTGTATTTTAACTCCACAAACCATAGTGTTTAATGTTCTAATGCTAATAAACTTCATGGAACAATCTTGCTCTCATCAACACAAGAGCAACACAAGATAGATAGACAGACAGACAAAAATAATCCCCATAAAACAAAGTAGCCTTTTGCATGAAACAGTTTCTGACAGAAAAATTGGCCATTTTGTTTAATTCAGAAGTGCTGTACTTTTCTCCAGCAGAACTTAGAGAACAAAACCCCAAAGAGAATTTTCTTGCCCTCAGTACTAATTATTGACAACTTCATGACTCAGGTAACACGTTTCTTTCGCAGTTAGCCAGTGTCTTGTTCATGTGGTGGCCATTGACATTTTCATCAGCAGTCCGTGATTACAAAAATGTACATTAATCCTCTTTGAACTTGCTTAAGCACTGTTCTGAAAATTGATTTTCTCTCTTGTCCCATTTCCACAGTTGATCATGGCTGCGTTATGCTCCTTGGGTTTCATGTACTTAGATAACACACTACAGTCTGTCTGGAAAACCTATGCTATAGTTTTATACCAGCAGCCTTAAACAGTTCTGCGATCTGTGGTTGCACACAGTTCGTTCTTTGTCAAGTGACTGTCATAGACGTCATCTTCCAGTCATTCTGGAAACAGAGAAACCTTACATTTAATCCTACCACTGTCAGCAAATCCTACCTTATATCCTCACCTTATTACAAGTCTTACCCACTAGGGAGTTGTCATTAGTGTGCAAACTTGACAAGTGTATCCAATACTTACTTTTTAATAAGCAAGGTTTTCTTTACCTGCAGTTGTTCTGACGTGCAGCTAAAAGTGTCAGCCACCATGATTCTTTTTTTCTGAGTAGATTTTCTAAGTTCAGCGCCCCACCAGCACCAAATAAAATAAAAATGCAGCCTTCCTTTCTGTCATTGTCATTTTCTAAAGAAAATAATATAATGTAGAACCAACTACAACATCAGATTTGCAGTGAAAACCAACCCTTTCACTTTGACCATTTGATTTTTGAAAAATTAATTAGTTTGTGGTTATGGTGGAAAGTTTATGGTTGGGCCCAAAATTATTTATACCACAGGTTAATATAGATTTACATTCAACCAAGATGTTTGTTTGAAAAAAACGTTTTCCTTGTTTAATTATTTTTATTTACGTTTCATAAAAAAAAAAGTAAAATGTTGAAAATTATTTATACTCTCCTCTATAACAAGTAGAAATTTCTTATTGGCCTTCTAGTATTCTAACCCTTTTTATCAGTGCTGACACAACTTTTTAATGTTTTTACTGGTCTTTTGAAGGCCTCCTTCCCATCGCTCTAATCTTTATCTTCCTCCACAGATGTTCTGTCAGACACTACTGAAACGTTAATATAATTTCCAGTCAGAAAAAAAACATGTTGGGGAAAAATAAAAGATTACTTTCAACCTAAATCTGAAAGGGGTATCGACAATTTTGGTCTCGACTGTATCCTGGAGCCTAGGTGAGAGAACTTTTCAATGGAAACATCCATATGATACAAATTTATCATATATGGCTTTTATCAAATGATAACTCATAGAATCCTCTTTGCACATTATTTCTATGAATAATGTCAGTATTTTGGTTTTATCCTGGGATGGAAGTAGGGTCTCTACTAGCATATACGGTATCCTCTTTACAGGTTGTACAGGAAAAAGATCCAGGAACTGTTGAATCCTCAGTTGTCACAATGTTGCTGAAAAATCCTTGTAGGCCTTAGTCCCCACTTTTCTCCTGTTGCCTCAAATACTTTCTCTGTGAAGAGACTGCGTGTGAGTGACATGTACATGTTTTCATCCACATTTCTTGGTAAGTAAGTGCTAATAAGCTTGCACACAGTGCATCAGCAGCAGCACATACAGAATAATCCAGTGGCAATACTGATCCAGTCTCGCCTATACCATAGTGGTGTACACACTAGGGTATAGTTATCCCATCACAAACAGGCTTCTCTGGCAGCGTAAGTGTACAGTGCCTTAGTGGAATCAAAGATTGCATGTCTGAACCCTGAGAATGTATCTGCACATATTTATTTAGCTTTGCAGGATGCACCATCAAGTCCGTTTGGCCTTTCCTTCAAATAAACATCTATTCCAGACTACTTCCAGTAGGCTTGGCTTGCTTTTCTTCCACCTGTCTTTAATAGTTGAGCTGCAAAAGGAGGTGGTCAGGTTAAAGGGACAGTGATTCTATTTATATCTTCCCACCTGTAATCTGTCTCTGACGGGATTAACCCAACTGCTAGCTTTAGCCTGCCTCGCTACACAGACGGAGACAATCAAAATGTTAGTCATGCAGGAATGCACTGATGTAGACCAATTTAATTCAATTTGGTTTACTTAGACTGTGTAGCGTCGACACACAGCCAATGTCATCTTAAGGAGCTTAACAAGACGTGCATGTCCAATTTATATCAGGGCATGTCAAATCCAACTGGGATCATGAAAATGTAACAAACGTTGCAACTTTGGTGCCCGATAAAACCAAGTCTACTGGACTATCAGGTGTGAAAACTCCCTGTATAAAGTCTAATGTGATCCTAATTACTGCATAATATGATCAGAGCAGGTTAATTTAATAATGACAATAGGTAAAGTGTCTTAAGGCAGCCCAGCCAGTTGGATTGAATCATTGACTTTGAGACAATCTTCTTCCTAAGGAAGAATATGGTGACAGTAGAGAGGAACAACTCCCTTTAACAACAACTAAGATTCACAGTTTCAGTAACGCTCCCTGGGCTTAAACATACATAAAATATGATTGTTATTGCAAGAAAGAGATATGCAAATGTGTTTTAGTTTAACTGAAACATGACTGTCTTATCTATGCATGTGAGTGTGGTTGCAATCTCCTTGGTTTTGGGTTTTGGTGCATCAGTTATTCAGCCGGGTAAAGCCGGAGGTACAAGAGATCGAGCAGTGATGAAATGTTTTATCCTCTTTTCCTCCTCCACCCCTCGTTGCCAATTTGCAGTCATTAATTAGCTGTCCATGATAAAATTCCCCATTCCCACTCTGACACTGGTGTAGAGCAGCGGACGATGGTGGTAATCATGTCAGCGAGGCTTGGCTCGGGGTTCTGAGGGGGCTAAATGGCCCCCATATGGTCCACTGGCTGGGGCCCACTTCTTAGCATGCTCTCATTAAACTGGTGCTTAATATACCAAGGTAAAGGGAGACACACACGGAGACACACACACACGCACACACACACACACACACACACACACAGTCAGTAAGAGACAAATCAAAGCATTTAACAGGGCACAAAGGGACACAAGGAGTTGGTGTTTGTTTGTGTGTACATGCGGGTGAATGTGTGTGTCCATGTTTGGGGAGGCTGATGCTATACGATTGTTGACTTGCCATCTGTCATTAAGTGAAGAATGTTGTGTGTGTGTGTGTGTGTGTGTGTGCGCGTGTGCGCCTGTGTGTTAAAAGACGAAAGATGAGACGGAAACGAAATAAAGAAACAGTGAGTGAGGTGCAGATGTCTCACAGCAGAGCAGGGGGTTCATCAGCAGACCGCTGTATGGGTTTGTGGTAGAGAACAAGAGAAGAGAAGCAACATCTGCCATATTCAGATGTGAATCCGTGGTTTCAACGCAATATCACAATATCTTAAGTTTTAACAGACCTGGGATATGCTCCTCCTGATATTTTGTTGGATTGGACAGGAGGTTTCACACACATTTCAGTATTTTACTAATATTACATAAGTAAGTGTTGCAGAACGTCTTATGGTGTCTGACGTAAGACACCATAAACATTTTAAATAAAATGAAACCAAAAGATATTTGATGTTTTGTTTTGGTTTGAAACTAAAAGCAAAATGAGAAGTGTTTAACTTCCCCATTAAATCGAACAAACCGTATACAATATAACACTATAATATCAGTGTTATATTGCCATAACACTGATTTGTTCAAAGTCAGGTGTGTATTAGAAGGTCACACTAACCTACACCAGTGTCTTCTCATTAGAGATGCACCAGTTATCCCCTTGACCAGTGATTGGCAGGTCAAATATCAGCTTTGCTACATCTTTCCAGCCTGTAAACATATCAATGAAAAATATATTTGAATCTGGCAGGTCTTACACAGTTTTTATTGTCATTTTTGTAGAAATCAGTTTTCACATTAATTTTTTTTTTTTTGCCAAAAATACCCAATTTCTTGATCACGGTTGATTTGTTAAGGCAATAAAAACGATAAACCATCCAACAGGGTGATTAATACTTTTTATAGGCGCTGCATTTAAAATATCACTGGCATTTCTCTGGTCTCATTTAAGAGTTTAAACGCTTGTGGAACAGTAAATTTGCAGGTTTGAAACTGCAACTTTTCAAAACGGGGATGAAGTTTGATACGGATTGCCTATTTGATTAAAAACAAAAAAACAAACAAAAAAAATTGCTTTACTATAAAGAGCGTAGGCTGTAGCGGGAATGTGAGTTACAGTAATCACACCGATAAAAAGATATCGGCTTTATTGTCATTGATGTTTCTCCTGTCTGTACAAACAGAAGTTTAGGAAATTCCAAATTTGATGTTTTGTACTTCATGCGTGGACAGATGGGCCCAGGCTGGAGCAGGTGGAGAGTCCAAACAGGTAGCCAAGCAGGACAGAGAGGGGAACAGAGAGCAGCAGTTAGTTAGGTGGAGAGCACTTACTGCTGGCCCTTCAGTCTAACACATGAATGAAACCTTTGAATGAAGCACGACTGGGCTGGTGCGTGTGTGTCAGCCACTGTGGGCTGGGGGTGTGTGAGAGGGAGCGGGCGGTGCACTTGACAATACTTGGGGTATGGCACTTGATTGTTTACTCTTTCCCCACTGGACTTGGCAATTGTGCTCAAAGGTATGTGCGCGCGCGCGTGTCCGGTGTGAACATGTGCATTCGAAGGAGAAACATGCAGCTCCGGGCTTTTATGTTGCTCTTGGAAAAGTACGAAGGCTTCACAAAAGACCAGAGGGGGTCTTATGTTGTCCACACAAGCGCATGCATGCGCTCGCAAGACCAGCTGCTGCCCACAGCCCCAGCCCAGCGATTCTGAATTAATAATACAGGGCCACTCTGGAATAATGGTGACTAACACACACACACACACACACACACACACACACACACACACACAAGCACAAAGCTTTGCACCTGTTCACCACTGCTCAACTGGACAGGGTTGGGCTCCACAATACACACACACACACACGCCCCATGTTGCTTGTCTGTTGTAGGCGATAGTTGGACAGCTGTGTCTGTCGGCCTGTCTGCCTGACCTTCCCCTTCTTTTTCTGATGTCACTTCTTCTTATTGACTGATTTGTCCAGCTGCGCTCCTTCGCTTCTCTGATTGGACGGTTTTGCATCCAATGAGGCAAAGACACAGAATGAGAATTTGAATATGAATGTCAGGATCTCAAAGAATTGTGTGCAAGTAATAATTGCTGAATGAAATGGAAAAAAAGACGGGACGGAGCATGACTTGACGAGCCTCGATTTTCTTTTCCTGAGTGTCATTTGAATGATATTTGTGTGTGGATTGCATCGGCGTCATACGCACTTCGACTGAAAATAAACAAATATTTGTAGTCGAACTGCAAATCACAAATTCTTCTTCTTCTTCTCATTCTTCTTCTGCTTCTTCTTCTTCTTCTTCAAAAAAGGGTTGTAGCAGATGGCTTTGGTTGAAAGTGATTTCTCTTCAACAGGTCCCTTTATTTTACAAATGATGCAGTGTTTTTTTTTTTAGCCAATAAATCTGTATAGGAAGCATTTTGCATAAATAAACTGCTTAATGTAGACATCAATGATGTAAAATAAAAAAAATATAATCAATGGTGCCAACATGCAGAGCCCTCCAAAAGAGAGGGAAGAAAAAGAGGCAATAAACCAGCAATCAATGCAATTTGATTAGCCAGCTCATTGGCTGTGTGTGCCTTCCCTAATCGCATTGGATTCACTGCATTTGAAGACAAGCGCCATGGCATTCCTAATGTTATCGCGTGTTAAAATGCAAGAGCTTTTTGTTCTGGTTCACTCAGATTGTATTTTTACCTTCTTGATGCGCTAGAAGACATCCAAGCAGATCAGTCTTTATGTTTTGTTTTTTTTTCTTCCCCAAGCCGTGTTTGCATTGCTAGTTGTGTGTGGGTGGTTTGATGGATGTGTGTATGTTAGGGATATAGACCATCTGACTGAGCTGTGTTTTAATATTCCTGATGGGATTAACCATAGATGAAACCTGAGTTTTCCCTGCTCGATAATATATTTTAAAAGCCTTTCGCTCTGCGCTGACAGTATGTTCTTTTTGACTCTTTCTTAAAAAAAAAAAAAGTCTCATATTTATTTTTGGCATGTTTTCAGAATTTCTGAATGAGATGTGAGAGAACGGGCTGCAAAGAGCTGCCAGAGTTCTGTAACGTGTGAAGAGCAGCGATTGTTGTGAGCATGTAGTGCACAGGAGGTCATACGGGGCCAGGTGGGAGTCCTGGTGTCCTGTCCTTGTGCTTGTTCACTTGGCAGGCCAGGAAACAATGAAACGATGGAATAAACCATATCATAGCATTTTTTTTGACTTTCTGATAGAAATGCTGATGACATGAGTTATTATTCGAGATGCACCAATCAAAATTTAGTGGCTAATTTCTGATCTCTGGTGTTTTCAGTTTTCCAGTTTTTTATTCATCATTAATTATCTATATACAGACCCATCCTACAAATTAGAATATTACCAAAAAATCCATTCATTTTAGTAAGTCCACTACCAAGTTAAACGCATTATGTAGATTAATTGGACAAAGACCGATGTTTTAACACCTCTACTTTCCTTAATCATGATGAGTTTCTAATAACAGCTAATGAAAACACGCTTTACTATTACATCTAACCCGTAAACAGGAACTACTTTGAAAAACAGACACGTGGGCTTAATGAAATGCATGTTTAATACCGGCTTAAAGGTAGTTATTTTCAAAAGGTGCTTTTAATCTGACAAACGAGACTCACCCGCTTGTATATTTTAATTAATTGAATAAAAGTGTAGTGTTTGCTGGAGAGCAGTTGCTGTAAAACAAGGTTTTTACTATTCATTTCTCGTAAACCCAAAATGAAAATAGTTGACGTGGTAAACTGCGAGAGAATGTAAATCTTCACCTTACGTCTGTCCAAAAGGCAGACACTTTTCCCACATGCTCATCAACAGGTAAGGGTCAAACCCTCAGGGTTTGCTACATTGTGTTCAGTCTTTTTGCCATCTCCTCCTACCGTCATCTCTGATTACCTCGACATTATCGGCTTTGATGTCGAGGTAATCACAGCCTCAAGCCATTACCCGAATCACACAATTACCAACAATAAGAACTAATTTGACATTATATTTAATATGAAATGACTAATCACATTTAAAAAAAATCGATTTTAAGAAAAAAACAAAAACACTGCCCAATGTATTTTTCTTTAGTTATACCAGGTAAAAAGGGGAGATAATGTGGTTAGAGTCGTAAAGTCTGATGATAAGATTGGAGTAGCCTTGGCTAAGTGACCTTCACCCACCCACAGTTTAGCTTGGTAACCAAAGCCTCCTGCCTGGCACAGGTGCCACTGAGCTGCAGCGCTCTACTAAGATGCTAACATGCTACTATCACAGTAAATCCTATGGTTTTTATAGGAAGCGACACATTCTTCACACAGATTGAGGTTTAAAATGTCTGAAGGCAGAAATGCCCACACCCACACAAACTGACAGTCACCCAGGGAGAGCATTTTACATATATTGTCCAAACACACACACACACACACACACACACACACACACAGACAGTCTCTCTCTCTCTCTCTCTCACACACACACACACATCAGTATGGTGAGAGGATTAGGATGAGAGCCGTCTTGGCTGCACAGTGTCTGTCACTCACTCTCAGGCTCTGTGTCAGCATCGCAGCAGTGGTGATCCAAGGAGCCACCACCATCTACTGGATTGTAGTGGTACTGCAGCAGAAAAAGGAATAAAGGGGGAAAAAATGCACATATAAACCAGAAGAGGGGAAGGGATTGTTATGTTATGGCATTGGTAATATAATCAGAGTGTTTAGTTTTGTTATTTTCTATTATGTATCCAGTTTTTTTTTCCAAATAACTGATATCTGACACATTTAGAACGAGCAGTAAGATAATATTTAAATGCAGTTAGTGAGGAGATACTCAGCTGTTTTGCTATAGGTAAACCTCAAGTAAAAATGAACAGGAGATTGTACAGTCAACTTCAGGTTTCTCGGACCAGTGAGTCTCCATAGCGACATGGCACTGAGAAAAGTTGGGGTATGTGTGTGCAGGTCTTTTTGTACCAGCTGGGGGAGCAGAGGGGCACCATGGCAGCATGCATGCACGCATGCATGCATGGGCTTGTGTGTGTTTGCATGCACCAAGCACAGACTAGCAGCAGACTCTGGCTGTGTGCAGCTGGCTGGGTAAAACCTCCTATTGCCCCCCTCGGCCCCCAAGGGAAAACCGCTCTCCCATGGGTTTCCACTCAATCTGTCATGCTGCCCTGTCCCAGCTCTCTGGAACCATCATGGCCCCAGCAGCAGCTTACAGTAAGGCCCTTCTCGCATGCGTTTCTAAGGCTCAGCCTTCATCTTCGTCATTCCTCAATTCCAGCACTTTATTCATCCCTACGCTACTGTAGTGTCTGCATGCCAGCATTGAACCTTTCAAACACAGCGGCAACTCCGGCTTCAAAGTGAATGTGTTTCTTTGAATCCTGTCCTGTTATGTAAGAGTGAAAACACCCCTTAAGTTTTTAGAAGAACATGCAGCTCCGCTTTTATAGTGTCGGGGATTGAGATTGTATTTAAAGCATTTACACAAACTCGCGCACACACACATACACACAAACGAGCTCAAAATCCAGGCCCAGTGTGATAATGAGACTAATGCAGTTTAAGTGGATTGGCTTTGAAGAGGCTAGATTCGCCTTAAGATGTCTGAGCGGACTGGAGTTAAAACTGCTGGGGCTGGGGTCACGCACACGGCCATGTCCTTGTAAACATACCCATTCACTGTGGATCTGCAGAGAGGAGGATGTTGTTTTTTTCTCTCTCTCGTTTTTTCTTAATAATGTTTTCACGTTTTTGGAATCTCGTCAAATTTCCTGCCCGGAATCATGAGCTTCAACCATCTCCCGTCCTCCGTGGACAAACTGTGGGACAGATGTCTTCCTCAAGCGTCTTACCGACACAATTCCTCACTTTCTTAACCTTTCAACCTCCCAACTCCTGTGCTGCACACAATTACCTCCCCCTTCCATCACTCCTTTGACACAATAGTTTCCTGTCTGATGTTCAACTGGTTCCGTCTCATTTACTGTTCTTTCTGATATATATATACACACATATATATATATGACATTTCCTAAAATTAAATTATGACAAGTTTTAAGAACTAAATAATGCCCAGATATGTAGTTGATTTATCCAAATTTATGTTAGATATTGCTTTTGTAAAGTTTCCCCAAGGACGTTGTCTACAGTTTTAAGGTGTGTATTGTGTATTTACGTGACTGCGGTATAATTATAATCCTGTCATATCTGTTTGTACAGTTATATAAAAAGCAAAGTAATCTTCTAAGGCTTTACCAGGCTTTGTAGGCAAATAAATGCTAAGCAAGGGAATCAAAAACGTATACAATCTGAACTGTTAATTAATCAGAGCTTTGCTAAACTGTAAGCAGTGCGAAAAACAAATCGTCTCCACTTATTACAATTTGTATTTTTACTATTTTTCACACATGCAGTCCTTCACAACAGTGGAACTCAGTTAAGTTTGGTTTTATGTATCCCCTAAGCAAACGATGAATGAAATGCAGAATCTCTAGTTACCATCAGGGCTACCTCTACCTCTAAAAGTTTGAAAACCATGGATCTGGTGAACGATTGTACAGTTTTTAACAACTTTGAAAGCAATCCCAACTCATCAGTGCTCCACTTCAGTGCTTGACAGCAATTACAAGGTGAAGACTCTTAATCAGCAAAGAGGGGTGTTTTTTCTCAGTGGTCTGTTTGGCTATTACTTCCATTCTTGATATCTGGAGTGAAAAAAAAAAGTGCTCTTAGTTTGTTGCAGTCTACTTTTGCCTTTTCGCCAGATTTGTTGAACAATAAAACTGTCTGGTATTTGTTTTTTTTTGTAAAGCTAGTACTTAAAATGGTGCATTAATGTGGATCTGTGTAGCTGTTAGTGTGTTATTTGTGTGTGTGTGGTGTTGTTTCTTTGGGTTGGGGCGGTCTATGCGTTGGAACATGGCAGGAATTTCAGTCCACCCGTATCTCCGCCTCTGCCTGCCTCTGTACTCCACCACTAACCAGCTCTCCAGCTTCCAGAGCGCCAGTCACACAGCCCAGTCTATTGCACCATCTGCATATCAGCTCCTGCCTCGGCCAAAGCATTAAATTAAATCCCTGTTTGGGTTGATTAACAAATGGCTGGTGAGCTCACATAGTTACGGAGTTATTTATTTAATTGCCATTATGGCTTTTCCTTCTTTTGTCTACCATGTTTTTAGCTAGGATACATGAAACTATGAGAACAAAGGTGTGCCGGGTGTCTTGAAGGACTTTGTAAGACTGAGCAGTGGGAGAAAGTGTAAAGTTTGCACAAGTTTGTGCCTCATTCCAATTGTGCTGGCTGAAGTTCAGCATGTGTACCTGTCTCCTTAATGCATTTCAATCTCACCGTCTCCCCTCTGTCCCGATGTGAACAGCTAATGGGTCTGCTAATTGAGTGACAGTTAGCGAGCGCATTGTTCTAATTCCAATCAGAAACCTTGGAACAGACACAGTCACAGCTGATTCATCTCTGCCTCTTACTGCTAAATCCACAAGCTGCAACTGGAAGATGTGCCAGCAAGATTTATTTCTCATAGAAATTCAAAATGACTTCTAAAAAGCCTGGCTCTGTTTCCGCTGCTTAGTTCGTGCCTCTCAAACACAGACACGTAAAAGAATTCACCTCTTTATTTCACTTGTTTTACAGCAGACACATACTACTTTCATGTTTCGGAGCACTTGGATCTCTCAACTAGCGTTGCAATGTCCAAACAATAAATGTAGTAAAGAATGCCAACTAAATATAAAATGCAACATTTAGAAAGTACGGCTGAAGCCTCTAGGTCAGTTTACCTCTTTGCCAAAACCCCCAATTTTGACCCCTCATAATTTTTTCTTAGCATTGTCAATCATACGTGTGTATAGGCTGCTCAGTGTGCTAATGGAAAAGAAACAACATACTGTTACAGGGAAACTGTTTCTATGCAGTAATCGGTGACCATGCCACTAGCCTTAGCATTCACAGCTAGGCAGCATGCTCTGATGTGTAAGCTGTAGCTTACCAGAGCAAGGGGAGGGTGTGAGTTGTGCATACAGAAGCTTTATTGACAGCGCTAAGACCCTCCTCCTGCCTCTGATTGGTTGTTTCTGACAACCAATCAGGAGTGTGTTTCTGCAGATGGCTTTAGGACCACAGTAAAAAGGCAGAGGAGCTTATTTTTTTTTCTCTCTGATTATCTGACTCATGTTTTACTGTCATAACATGGTGACAGATTAAACAATTGAGCAAAAGGGACATTATTTGTAAAAGTTACCTACTGCCACTTTACCTTGACCCATGGCAGATGGCTGCATGCCTGAAAAATTTGGGTACAAAACGATTGCAAAGGTCCAAAGTAGCAAAGCGGTGAAATGACCAGTAGCCACCACTGAAGCAGATATTGGTTTTGAACCAGCTGGACAATTAGGACTTTAAAGGGCTCTGCCCTTTTTCATCCTTCAGATAACCTACGTGGTTTGCTCCGTGCTCCGCAGTGTAGTGTTTTCTAATTGGCCTGAAGGGAAAAGTAAAGTTGTGCAGAGAACTAAATGAAAGTGAAGTGAGGAGTCTGAGAGAGATGGTGTGGGAAGGAGACCGGCTGTTCTGTTTTCTCCAGCAGTCCAAACTAGAGACATGTGGCTCCCCAGACAAGCTGTCCAGAGTGGGAGAGCTCGCTGGACTCATTACAGGCAGGGCCAAGACGGGATAGCTTGACAGAACACCGTTGGATCATACGGAGAGTTGGAACGGTCGGAGCCGAATTGTTTTTAGCCCGCCTGCGTGTATACGCGCACCCGCCGCCGCGTTTGTTAGGAGCCACACGCGCGCAGACAACTGTCCGTCCCCTCTCTCTCCGTCTGTGCCACCCCTGGCTGCCCCCTCCCCCGCCACCCTCAGTGGACACGCAGAAACACACACACACACACACACGTGTAGCATCTCGGCCTGGCCATAAGGATCGCTTAAATGTTTTCAGTTGTACTGGACAGCTGAGGGATGAAGCGGCCAACCACAGGCTTCCATTGGTTGGACACCTCATCCAGAATCTGACTCATAGAAATGACTGGACGTGGACCAGCGAGCCAGTAGTCACAGCCAGTTTATAATAGTTTTATCAGTTCAACTTTTTTTCCTCATCCTCATCCATTTTGACAGTCCATCCATCTTTCTGCAATCCAGTTTGGAGTCGAGGAAAGTTCCTCCTTTCCAGATGATAACTTCAGTCACCATGATCTGTCTAATAACGTCGTGTCTTTTATTGGTTTGTCATCGTTTGTGATATGTTTTATTTCGGCTTACTCTCAGTTAACTTCTCGCTCTCTCTCTGTGTGTGTGTGTGTGTGTGTGTGTGTGTGTGTGTGTGTGTGTTTTCGTCTTGCCTCTTAGAATATTTTCTTCTCCCTCTTCCTTATGCCTCGCTCCAGCCCTCCCGTCCAACCCCTCTCACGGCACTCTGTTTATAAGTAGCAAGTGATCCAGAGAATATGCTTTGTTCCTGAAAGAACAGGAGAAGGAAACGAGAGAGCAGGAGAGAGTGGGTGGATTTGTGAAAAACAGAGAGAAGAGAGGAGAGGTGTGATTCTGTAGCCTTAGTGATACACTGGCACCCACCAGTGTGTTTTTCCTTTTATTTCTTTTTTTTTTTTGGTGTCCCTCTGTCCCTGTGTGGCGGTTCGTTCTAGTCACCAACGCACCGTCGCACACACACGCACACACACACACACAAACATGCAGCACCCAGAGGTACCGGCGGGGCCGGCGCTCACATGGTTCCTTCGGCGGAGCAGGTGTTTTCCTGCGACGTGTTAACGAGCGCGGCCTGCTGTCATTTCTGCTTTAAATGGATGTCACAAATAGAACACAGACACGCTGACTGTTCTCTTCTCCCGGAGAATGAACTGAAACAAGGTGATCAGAGCGGGACACAAACCCCTTTAGTCTAATGCCCCCGAAGGAAACCCAGTTCAGTCAGTTGCCTTGAAAAGTCACCAAATTGGTGTGTAATTTAATCTGAGTGTGAATAAAGATGTTCTGTGAGGGCCTTAGAGGTTCCACGTTTAACAAGACATCGCTCTGCAGCAGTCACACACGGTGGTGGCAGTATCATGCTGTTGTCATGCAGTAGGGAAGAGTTGATTGGAAGCCGAATGGAGTACAATATAGAGCTAGTCTGAAAAAAGGTTTAGCTTTCAGCATAGGCACAATGCTAAACATTCAGCCGGAACTACAGGAGAATCCTATCTGAGCTTTTAAATTTGCTAGAACGGCCTAGTCAAAGTCAAAACTTAAATCCAACTGAGTTTTTGTTTTTTGAACCATCTCTTCCCAAACTACTACTATTTTGCAAAAGAATAGCGGGCTAAAATTTTTAACATCTAAATGTGCAAAGCTGGTATATAAATACACCCAAAAATAGGCCTGGATGTTAAACTGTCCCAGTAATTATTGCAATGAACCATAACATTACTGCTTTGAGACCATCTTCAAGTAATATCTGAATTATGGCTTAATAATTTAAGCTCATTAAGCTTTAAGAACACTTAGCACAGGAACTGGAAGATATTTTAAACAACCAAAAAACAATAAATTAGACAAAAATAAAAACCTCACAATCAAAACCGTGAATAAAATGGATTATGAGGTCAAAATTTGCATTCATAGGGAGTTGAATACAAATGAACCCCACAACTTTTAGACTTTAACTTGTAAAAATGTTAAAAAATCATGTATAATTTTCCTTCCATTTAACAATTATGCACTACTTTGTGTTGGTCTGTCAGTTAAAATCCCAATAAATAAAACCGAAGCCTGTGATTGTAACCTGACAAAAATCAAAAATCTGTTGCTGGGTGTGAATAGGTTTGCATGTCTCTGTGCAAACGTATTTTGTTCACCTAAAGTTGTGCACAGAATAATTTATTTTTGTACTCATTATTCTAAAAAAAAAAAAACAACAACAACCTGTGTGAATCCACATCTATGTGCAGTTTAACCACCCACATGTGGCTCCATGTTCCCGGTGTACGTTATCCACCACCATGGCGTGGTGTTTGACACTCATGTAATCCTCTTGTGGGTCGGCTGAAAAGGCCGCGGTCACTCACCGGTGCCAACGCGCAGTCGGATAATACTTTTGTCGGCAGATGCACAGCAGATGTTCGTCGTTGCCGCTGACATCGAAGAAGAATAACTCCTTCATGTGTAATCCTATTTGGTCTCATGTCACATCATCTCATCCTGTGTCGCTGCAGCTGACCAGTGGTTTGTGTGCATTAGTGTGTGTGGTGGAAGGGTCATCACCTCAACACCTGCCCATGTATCAGCCAGATGATGTTTCTGGCATGGATACGTTGAGTGTTGCGCTGGTAAACATGTTTTTTTCTTTTTTTTTTTTCTTTTTCATTTTTTACACGATAATCCGATCTGAATCTGGCAGGCGTTGTGGGAGCTGTAGAGATGCTGTGTGTGTATGTGTGTGTGTGGTGTGTATTTGTGTGTATAAATACTACAGTGTGTAAAAGTGTGTGTCACATAATCAGAACAGATGACAGTTGAGAGGCTCTTAACCGTCCGGGGAATAAAGTCAATATTTAAATCATCCGCATCATTATTTTTGTTGTTAATCCCACTTTCCATACATTATACTGATTAACTGTTACAACCCTGAGAAACATCACGATCCCTCATGATCTTCTATCCACAGTGTTTGCACCAAGTATCAAAATATGCGCTTATATTTCCCTCTCTGTGTATTTGTGTCTCTGTCCAGGTGAATACATAAAGAACTGGCGGCCACGTTACTTCCTGCTGAAGACAGACGGCTCCTTCATCGGCTACAAAGAGAAACCTCAGGATGCAGACCTCCCTTATCCTCTAAATAACTTTTCAGTAGCAAGTATGTTACAGTGACATTTACACACTGCCACAGATCCTTTACTCTATTCCTGTTCTGAGCTGCCGATATTTGATTTCCAATTTTGGAAACTTTGACCAGTCAATTCCCGATTTAGACTCAATAAAACCCCTAGTTAATGCATTTAAAGTAAAGTTTTTTTTTCGCCCTTCCTGCACTCTGTTGTCATTAAGTTTTTAGATCAGTAGCAGAGATGAAAGTGCCCTGTTGAGGTGACATGAGTGTAAAATACAGTTTTACCTTACTGGGTTTCTTACTATATTTACATTTTAAGCCATCTTAAACATTTTAAATTAGCAATTAGCGCGGGTTAGCATCGCTATCGGTAAAACTCAGTCGGTGTGTGTATTCTGTAGAGAATGCAGCCATTCAAATTTTTGAAAAGAGGGTCGATCAAGCTGAAAATATGCAGTGTTGCTATCTGAGTTTTCTGTATGTCTGAACTAAAAAAAACGTTGAAATGAGTGAAATTAATCAGAGTGCGTGAGCCAAATAAACTTTCAACACTCACCTATAAAATCAGAGAGCTTTAATTATGCACCACCTCTCCTTAAGGCATCGCCAGCACATGGCTCTATTCCTTTTGTCCTGCCTTGGAGAATATAGACTGTAGTTTAAATGTGTGTTTCCACTGCAGAAAGTTTACTTTGTCTCGTCTTACCTTCCATTTCATTTCCTTAGGAGTAATAATGACATCACAACCTGCTAATCAACCTGTTAAGTTTAGAGAAGAATCGGTGCAGCTGGTTTAGATAATCTACCAGATTTCTAGATCTGAAGAAAATTATAGCCCATGTTTTACTGAAATGTTGCCATGTATCTTCCTATAGTTCCATCACACAGCGCCTCGGTGTAATATTACATCCATCAATGCAGTCATTATCTCTGTCATCCATCTTCACAGCGTGGTGGTGTGTTACAGGATCCACTACATCCTCTAATTGGATGTTCGCTGTGTGTCAACACCTGGTTAGCAGACTCCAGGACATTGTTGACATGTTTAATTTTCCAATTATTGTCCCACCAAGACTGGCTTAATGCATCGTTTTCAGCATCACCTCCTTTTGTTACATTAAATATTTTCCATTTGGTTTTGGATATGCAAACTAACTTGGTCCATACCTTGAAATCAAGTGCGTAAGCTTATGCAACGAATAACCAGACAAACAGAGGCTTGTTTGTCTTTGTAATTAAGGTTTTTGTATTTGGAGAAAATGGACTTGTGCCTGTTAAAAACATTTGTAGTTGTGATTTAATTCTGTGCAGTTTGTGAACATCTGATAAAAAGCAGAAATGTATATATGAAAGTTTGCTGATCACCACCAGAGAGATTGGACAGTGACTAATGAAACTGGCCAATCAGGATAGAGATTGTGAACTATGAAGCAATTCGTCTCCTACTCTTTTTGTACAAAGAAGTCTGATCAACTAATAATCAATGGTCAATACAGTGTTTCTACAATGCTTTTGCTAATGAAAATGATGGATTATGAAATCTTGGTTTGGATAATTGTTCTGTACCAATAATTTACATGCAGTGAAACTTATGTACTGTACTAACAGAGGTATCTTTATTTCCCAGAGACTATGAACACAATCTCTCTTCCTATTGGCTGGCTTGATTGGTGATGGTACACTCAGTTGGGGGCAGAGGTGCCCATATATCGATTTGTCATGAACAATTTATTTTAAGAATTTTAATTTATTGTTCTAACAATAAATTAAAATCATATGATCCGTTTTGATCATATGATCAAAAATTGTATTTTTGTTCCATGAGAGTATCAGTAAATATGAGTTTAGTAATACAAACAACACTTTTTCTAAGTGACATCCTGAAGAAATATAATTCAGATGAAAATGTTTTATAAGAGCAATATTTCTGTTTTTATTGTTATGAATGCTATGCAATCCTGACACTCTCCTGCAAAGCTTTTTAATGCCTAAAAATAAGTAATAGTTTTTTAATCATAATCTAAATTATCATAATAGTACCACAAAATATTGCGATAAAATTCGAAGTCCTCACCTAGTTGGAGGTATAATAAATCTGCAAACTCCACACAACTTGATCAAAAATGAAGATATGTTTTGCAAACCCAAAATACACAAATTTAAACTTTAAACCAAAAAGCAAAATGTTGCATTAGTACTACAAATGCTAACTCTTCAGATTTTTGTTTCTGGGTTTACAAATATACTTGAAGCGAAATTCAACACCAGTAAAGCTGGTCAGACGAAGCAGATGCTAAAATGTTTTCAGCTTAAAATCCTCCCCAGGTTTTCATTCGCAGAGATTACATTTTAATTATTGTATATTGTTTAAATATGCCACTTCACCCAACATCCATCTCCTAATATGTAAACGAACGCTTATCATTTAGCAGTTTAATCTGTGACACGATTATGTTTTTTTCTGTTTTGTGAATGTAATCAGACATCCACTAAGCTGATGCAGATGTCACCTTCTACGTATACTGTAATTCAGCTTGGGTCCTTTAGATATGAGAAAGACAAAAAAAAAAACGCTCTCAATTACTGTCTTTAAATTAATCAAAATGAAACCAAAATCTGGCTTAGTCCGATAAAATCAGATGGCTTCGGGAAAGTTCCATGTGATTAATCTGCGGAGTTGAGTAGAAGACGATATAGAAGAACCGGCTGCTTGAGCGCCAAAACAGAAAACACGATGAATGGCGGATTATAAACCAATACCTTAGAGAAAGCGAGAAAGAAACGGTACACCGAAGGACACGGGAGGAGGGAAGGAGGGAAGGAGAGAAGGACACAACCCTGGGAAGGAGGACAAGTATGGAGAATGAGGGATGGGAGAGGATCAGAGGTGGCAGTGGAGGGAAAAAGAGTGGAAGAGGAAATCTTGGAGGAGTGAGGATGTAGATGGAGGAATGAAAGGAGAGGCCTTTTATGGATGAGGTGTGTTGGAGAGGGAAGGAGGAGTGCTGAACAGACAGAGAGGAGGAGGTGAGCACCGGGTTGGAGATGGAAGGAAGAAGAGGGAAAAAAAAGAGGAAAAAGAGTTTGCGCGGAGGACAAGCCAGGCCATACATCCGGCCCCGGCTGCTTGGCACAGCACCGGCTCCGCCACATCTGTTGCCCAAAGCTGGGAAGCCAGGTGGCGTGTGTGTTCCCTGTGTGTATTTGTTTACTTGTGTGCAGACGTGTGTGTCTATGCGCATTTGTGTGTGCGAACAACAGAAGTGGTCAGATGGAACAGAGATGGTACAGGCCTGTTCCCTGCAGAGGGACTCATACATACAAGCTTGACACACACGCACACACACGCACACACCCGCTAAACTGCTACACAGACCTCACCGTCGCCTGCTGTGGCAAACAACCCAATTTCAGCTAACATTCAAAGTTCATTTTACATAGAGTTGCCTGTGTGTGTCCATGTGAGGACATTAGGTTTTGTTTTGGCACCAACAATAGTGTGACCTTGTTTACTGGCAGCGCAGCAGGCCCTGTTCACGAGTCAGGTAGCAACCGCTTTGTTTGACTTAACATTGAGGCGCCGCTGCGTGGATGACCTGGGTGGTTTTGCCATTAACCTTCCTGTCTATATTTAGACTGAGCGTTGACATGCTGGGCTGGGCCACGCTTAAAACAAAGGCCTCCTTCGTGATCTGGGAAACGTCCGAAATTTGATCGATCAGATTGTCAGGTCTGGGCAAAAATGGGAAAACAAAAGCCGGGATAAGCGTTTGTCTTTACAGACTTCATTTCATGTCCCATTGTCTGAAAGATGTCCTTCCTTCTAACATACTTTCTTTCATGTAAAGAAAGTATGAAAGTAGGTTCCTTTCATACTTTCTGTCATGTTTCTTTCCTTCCTTTTCATGCTCTTACTTTATTTATTGCGTCCATCCTGCTTTCCCTCCATCTCTTTCCTTTAAAAAACGTTCATTCTTCTTTTCCTTCTTTTCTTTCTTGGTTGGCCTCCTTTCTTCTTTCTATCCAATATAGTGTCTTTCTTCCCTCCTCCTGTCCTTGTTTCCTATCTTCCTTCCTATTGTGTAACTTTCCTTCCTCATTAACTTCCTATCTTCCTTCCTTATTTTTTATTCTTCAGTTTTATCTTGTCTTTCCTTCCTCACCTTCTTTGGTAAATCCTGTCTTTTATTCCACATTTCCTTCTTTCCTGTTGCTCTTCATTCCTCACTTTCTGTCTTATCTCTTATGCATCTTCTTTTATTCCTTCCTCTTTTCTAATTAATTCTTGTCTTTCCTTCATTCCTTGCCTTCTTTCTTCATTTATTCCTTAACTCGACACTTCTTTGAACACTTCTGTTCTTTGTATTCTTTCTTCCTTTCTCATTCTGCCCTTTCTTCCCTACTTTTGTCCATCGTTACTATTGTCCTTCCTGCTTTTACTGTTGTTCTTGTCTTTCTCTTTCAGTCTTTTCCTCCTTCCTTCTTTCATATCTTGTGTCTTACCTTCCTCGCCATTTTTCTTGTATCTTTCAAGTTTCATATGTAAAGCACACTCTGTAGCAGTGCATGTTTTTTTTCTTAAAATTCTGAACAAAAACACAACCACTGGGAACTCTGACGTTTTAGGTCTGCAAATGTCTTGAATGGAAAATGTAAAAAATAAAAGACGAGGGCAAAGAAAGTGTGTACAAATCCTGTTGAGAGAAAGTGATAGAAGATGTGACGGACAGACAGGAGAGATGAAGGAAGCAGAGGCTCTGATCGGACGGACAGGAAGTCAAAAAGGAGAGCGGAGGAGAGGGGAAATGAGGAGAGGAAATGAAGGCTGAGCCGTGTAGAACAAGCGGGGCAGATGAGAGGACAGAAGACGGATCGTAATGCTGTTTTACACCACTTCATGTCCCTCATAAGCACAGAGACTGCTGAGGGGACAATGAAGATGCATTCCTTCCCACAGCGAGCTCACAGCCCCATCTGGCTCTGTATGCTGACGTTTCTGTGTTTGTGTACTGTATTATGCTTCTGTGT
Organism: Poecilia formosa; assembly: GCF_000485575.1. Lineage (NCBI taxonomy): Eukaryota > Metazoa > Chordata > Actinopteri > Cyprinodontiformes > Poeciliidae > Poecilia > Poecilia formosa. The sequence goes on along the minus strand of NW_006799979.1, from coordinate 3,150,519 downwards.
AATAACGGCCTACTGGGCTGCCTGTTCTCATAGAAATGTGTCTCATCGGAGAGCCGCCAGATGCGTGTGCGACGCAACACATAAGATCCTTTGGCACAAGAAAGCAGCTTTTTTTAAGTTATCGGCTTTCGGAGTGATTTCCTATTTTTACACCAACAAATTAAAACACGAACTGTGTTCTCTTCATGACAACTTGTTGTTTCAGCGTAAGACTCCCAGTGAGTTTCCAGCTATATAGAGGCTGAAGCCAACATTAAAGTACTTTAAAAGTTATCATGCAGGGCTGACTGGAAAAAGGTAGATTTATTTCTTTTTATATCTATTTTACATAAGAATTAGAAACTGAAATGCATAAAAAAACTAACTTGACAATTCTGTTAAGTCTACAATAAGTGTTCAGAATAGGTTTTACTTCTTTCAATTTTCTTCTTGACATTTGAACTTCTTATAAATTTTGCTTTGCTCCTTTTATTTTGCATTTTGAGGATAAAATCCTTCCTCCAAAATAATTCACCACTTGGGTTTTTATTCCAGAATGCCAGCTGATGAAGACAGAGAGGCCGAAGCCAAACACCTTCATCATACGGTGCCTTCAGTGGACCACTGTCATTGAGAGGACCTTCCATGTGGATTCGCCTGATGAACGGTTGGTTCCTCAAAAGATTAAATCCTGAAATATCACAGCATATACTGCTCAGCCTCACTTTTAGCTGTGTTTTCTCAAAAAACACCACTGTTGTTTTGACACTGATGAGCTGTAGTAAGAGGAAGCAGTATGGCGCACCTTCCCCATTCAGCTCCTACAGACTAGCGGCAGCAGCAATTAGCAAACACGTTGTGCGACTTCGAGTGTGCAGACCACTTCTTAGTACAACGCTCCTAAGAATGTTTGCAAACGACATAATGTGCAGGAGACGGAGTGTCAGAACAGGAGCTTCTTAAAGAGACAGAGGCACAACTTCAAGGCGTCAAATTGTGAAGTCAGATTTCCTTTATGTCATGTTTGATATATACTGCATTTTGAAGGTAATATAGTTACTTGATTTGGCTATAAAATGATATGTACCTGGAGAATACATAAGACTGTCTGTTTATCTCTCAGGGCTGAAGTTTGGTAGCTTCCTTAAATTGTACCTGTTAGAACATGTGTGGGAACTGAGACTTTTTTTTTTTCCTTTGGAAAAGTTTGAGGAAGCCACTTTGAAGTTGAACAGATTTAGTTCACAGGATTGCCATTTAATTAAACAAAAAGTAGAAAAGCAGCAAAAAAATCTTAACACAGGTTGGTAAAAATAATTATATATATAAAAAAAAACACTTAAAAATGAATATTTCTTAGGATAAAACATAGAACAAATACCGGGTGCAATATATTCAGCAGCATTAATAGGAGCAGAGGTATGTATATGAAGGGCTTCACTGTAGAGAGTTTGTGCTTTGTTGGTGTCTGAGAGAGAGAGACTGAGTGGAGAGGAGACCTTTCAAGTGGTGTTGGCATAAATTCTCCAGCTGCTCAGTTCCTTTCTGAGGAGCTGAGGTGTTTATCTCCAGAAAATGAACAGCTTTGCCCAGAAGACCACAGATGCTTCTGTGCACGCTTTGAGGTTGCGTGTATGTATATAAGTGTATGCGTGTGTGTGTGTGTGTGTGTGTGTGTTGCAGCTGTCCGTCCAAGTTTCTCCTCGTTATATGTTTTTTGTTGAAGTTTTTCCTCCGCATCATCAAATGGAGCTTTCAGAGTTAAAATAAATCGCATAACTTCCTATTAATTAGCTCATAAAGCGCGCATCTCTGGCAGCGAACGCGGCTCCAGATGTGTTTGTGTTTTGCTGTCGATTCGGAGTGTTTGCACATATTCAGCGCCACTGAAGCAATAAAACTCAAAGCTTGTTGAAAAGAAGAAAGCAGTGTGTATTGTGCCACAACTGGGTGTGTGTGTGTGTGTGTGTGTGTGTGTGTGTGTGTGTGTGTGTGTGTGTGCGTGTGTGTTACTGTATGGGGCTGTTACTGTACCAGTGCTGGCAGGCCTCCAGCTACTACAGCCCCAACCGTGCGGGGAGAGGGTGGCACGTGTTGGCGTGGTGCCCGACTGTAGGCAGGCCCATTATCTCTCATTAGCAAAAGGGGAAAAAAAATGAGGAAAAGAGGCTCATTATACAAAAAAAAAAAAACACTTTAACCGAGAAAGAGCATTTATCTGCTGCCTGACCTTGAGAGAGTTCCCATTGCTTTTCACATACCCCGTTCGCACAAGCACACACACACACACACACACACACACACACATCATCACTCGTGCCACAAATTAACGCGCCGCTGTCGGGGATGGAGCACAACTTGAGTTTGCCCTTGTTTTTGAAGTGTCTAGGATACGCACTGGAGTCTTTGCAGAAGAAAGGAATATAGATCTTAAAGCCACGGCGCTGCGTTTAGGTTTAGACGATCGATCCTGTAGAACCCTCAAAGGAACATATGGGTGCTTAACACAACACAAAAAGAAACAGAGGTGATCCCCGATGAGTCAGGCACGTCTCATTGATATTTTTCTCATTGGGACTTCAGTGCAGGTAAATATATTTGAAAATGTTCAGTGTCGCTCCTGCAGAGTCCCGAGGATTTAGAAATGCTGGAACATGTGAATATCAGGGCTGGACATGAGATCAGCTAACATTGCATGAAGAACTTTGTACTTGGTTGATAAATTGGTATGAACTCATCAATAAAACTATCATCTGCAAAATGTAATTTTGCTGAATCCAACGATTGAAGAAAATGTTCAGAGAAACAATAAAGATCAAAATGCTAAGTTCAATATCGGCCTTCATCAACTCAGTAAAAACATAGTACATGATTGATGTACCTGCTTTTAAAAACAGTTGACTTATCGTTTGTATATAGTCAGTATGAATAATATAGTTTTATTTATTTATATAATGATTTTTTTTCTGTTTTCTGCTCTATTTTGGTCATTATTAAAAATGAGAATTTGTCCTCAATCAACTTGAATTGTAAAATAAAAGTGGATTTAAAACTAATTACAAAAACCATAGACATGTATTGTTCCTACAGTGTGAAGCAAAATACTACTTCATCATAATTAGGACTGAGTCGATTCATTGGATTAATCGAGATGAATCAATTATTGAAATAATATACAACTAATTTAGTAATAGATTAATTAATAGATTAATTTTCTGACTAAATAGACAGAAAAAAGGTCATTTTCTGAAAAAGCAACCTACTCAGAGTGGTAATTAATCCGAAGTTCAATCAATTATTTATTTAATCAATTATCAATTTATTATTTGATTAAATGAAAAACTAGTCACCAGATCAGCCCTACACTGTAATAATGTCAAGCAGAAGAGCTTTTCACATGTTGATGTTAGAATATTTTTAGCTGCGTCCTTTGCTACAAATGATCAAGCACACATTAAAGGAATGCTGTGGCTTTGCATTTTAGGCAATAAAATGTTTACTTTATTATTTGAACAAGCACTTGAATTTTTTTGTGTGCATATTTTTAACATATTTCTAATATTGTATAAAATAAGCCTTGTTGGTTTAATGGAAAATCTCCAGAAAGTGCCAACTTTTAAAAAAAATCTGATTAATCTATTAATCGTCAGAAAAATTGACAGAATTATCAGTTACTACATTAATTGTTAGTTGTCGCCCTGAAGTATGTAAACATAAAATACATCACATGTTATAACCGATATAATCATGTGATCCATAACAATTAACTATTATTTCCATGTATGCAGACTTAACATAACCACTTACTAAATTCAGTCGCAGTCGGAGCAGAAAGCTCCAACTTTTTACTGCTCCTCTCAGGCGTCCATCGTCTGAATTTCTCCTCTCCTCTGCGGCGTATCAGAGCGGAGCGAAGCACTGCCCTGTGTATGATCCATGACATTCATCATTGTTAAAAACCCCGTAATGTGTCCACACATCCTGTTGCACGGCCGGCCTTCTGTTGCAGAATCCCATCCACACACACACACACGCACACACACACACACACACACACACACGCACAAGTGCAGACAGTCAAACTCACTCGCTTCCTCCCAACAGATGTTGAACAGCACTGCTAATGGAAAGTCAATGGGGAGGAACGATGTTAGCAAACAACAATGCATTGTTCCCTCTGATGGATTGGGGTGTGTTGGAGCACACCCGCTCACCATCACACACACACACATACACACACGTGCGCGCACGCTCACAGGCATTAGTTCTGCTCTTTGATCATTGCTCATCTGGTTGATTCTCTAGCTGACCGTGTTTTCTTCTCTGTTGAACAAATAGGTGTTTATGCTAATTAAAAACACTTAAGCAACCTGAAAGGCCCGGTTTGGGAAATGCATCAGTCACCCAATGTAAGAATGGGGAGAGGGGAGAGAATGGTTTGACCCGTCAGATTTTTGGGGTTGTTTGGGTCTGTGCTGCTAGAAGTTTAACATATAAACCATTTAAGAGCAGAACGTCATGCTGAAAACAGGCAAGAAGCTTCACCGGAGCTGAAAGAAATGAATAACTGTCTCCATCACCAGAGATGAGTGGACAGAGGCCATCCAGATGGTGGCAGACAAGCTGCAGAGACAAGAGGAGGAGAGGATCCAGTGCAGCCCCACCTCCAATATTGACAACATGGTGGAGGAGGAAATGGACATCTCCACTACACACCACAAACGCAAGGTGCTGCACACAGTCGTAATGCACGTCGTCACAGCCGTTTCTCTGCTCCACTTTAAATAACTTTTTCTATTTTAAAAAAATGTAATTGGTTGGATATTTATATATTAAAGATCTCCCAATTTTCAGGTTTCTATTTATTTTATTTTTATTATTCATTAATGTACAGTTTACAATGTTTTTAGATATTTTCATATTCAATAGGGTATATTTTGTTTCTGTGCTGCTACAGCAAGTTCATCTACTTTTATTTTCGAGAGTCTGTATGATTGTTACCTTAAGAAAATCCTCTGTGATTACATGTGTATTGCTGTAGCTTTAAGCTATTTTGATACTGATGGATAATTTATTTATTTTTTTTTGTTTTATGTGCACCTCCTGTTCAAATAAAAATGAAGTTATAGATTTTTTTAAAACATTTCCCAAAGTGCAGTTCAAAACAGAAACTCTCTGTGCTGCATCCATGTAAACTAGAGAAACGAGGGAGTGGCTCACTTTGTTTTATGTCGTTTTTTAATTTAAAAAAAAAATCTATTCTTCTTCTCTTCTGTTTTCATCAAACTTCTAATGTAACCTCAAGACGTTAGTGACTGTGAGGAAAAATAGACATTGTTAATGACAATAAAATTATCTATTCTTTTGGAAGACGTTTTAAACTCATTTCAAAACATCTTCCTTTAAATGTCGGCAAGACTTCTCTAACGTGACTCATTATGACTGAAAACGGACTCAAAAAAAGCTGGTTTCACAGGCATTTATTTAACAATTCAGTAAAATAAAAAATATTTCACTCTTGTGCTAATTACTATCTCTGAGTATATTAAATGTCTCTGACTTCTCAACAAGCCTACAGCGTCTTACTTTGACAGCGACTCTTCTGTGTTTCACAACAATAGATGATGAGTGACTTTGACTACCTGAAGCTGCTGGGGAAGGGAACATTTGGTAAAGTCATCCTTGTCCGGGAAAAGGCCAGCGGGAAGTATTACGCCATGAAAATCCTTAAAAAAGAAGTCATCATAGCCAAGGTTTGTCAAATGAATTTGTGTAAATAATATTTGGAGGCATTTCCGCGTCGCACACTGAAAATGGTTTTATTCCGTGTTGCGTGTACAGGATGAAGTTGCTCACACACTCACAGAGAGCAGAGTACTGAAAAACACCAGGCACCCTTTTCTCACTGTAAGTATCTCATACATGCAACAGAATCTGTAGTATCAAAGCACAGATGAATATTTTATGGCTAATTTAAATTTGTTAATGCTTTGGTCTGCCATTCTGTTCTTTTATGGTCTGCCATAAAAGAACAGAGTTTAAATCATTATTACAATATTATTATCTATCGTTCCTGCTGTGACCAGACATTACGTATTTAGGTTAAGAGCTGCTTTGTGAGAGACCAGTCGCTGTAAAACAGGGTTTTACTATTATTTAAAACAATTACAAAATTATTAATATTCCCATGTTAAACTTCCGTCATTATTTTACATTTGTAAGTAGTGCAGTCATTGGTGTTAGCATGACGGCACCAACGCGACAGTTCCACCAACTGGGCCACTGTGACAGAGATCTGAAAGCTCAAAATAATAAAGCAGAGCAAGTTAAACGTAACACATCCAGCCATCCTATTGTCTACTGCATGTACTGCTCTCTCTCACCCTCTTGCAGCCTCAGTGAACAGTAAACATGTTGTAGAAATACAATTTCCTTTCAAATAGCTTTTGACTCTATGTTTAACAACATAGTGATAGTGCAAATGGTTTCCTCTGAGTCTTCTCAGTAACTGTGTCAACACCAGAGAGTGTTGCAATCAGCAAAACCAGGTATGGAGTGTTATCTGAATTAAATTTTCAAGTTTTCCTGCCAACTGGCTGCTGGTTATTGCTGGTTATTTCTTACAGTGTCTCCAATATGTGCGCATTGATCATCAGCGTATCTGACCTTTCTGTAGACGGAGCACTGCCATGAGTCGTTTGGACTCGATTGATTTCGGTTGTTGGCTTTTTTTTTCGTTCTCTCACCCCGTCTTTTAACGTACACAAGCACGCGGATGCGCATGTTCATCAAGGGAGCAATTATAGTTCATATCTGCGTTCACCCCCGTCACACCTGCAGCCACAAAGAGACGGCGACCAACTGTTCTTTTGCTCAGCAGCCTTTTTCCCTCAAAAGAAAACACGTGCACGCATCCAGTCGACACACAGACGCACACACACATATACTCGAACGGTACTTTCTTTGAACAGTCGCACAGAGGCATAAACAGTTGGACGCTAAGTATGATGATGTTTTGTTGTGCCTGCTGTCTTGGCTACAATGGGACTAGAGTTCCACCTGCGCTCAATTGTTCTCTCACTTCGCTGTTTACTTTAGGGTGAGAGGATGTGGGGAAAAAGATGTGTTAAACAAGCAAAATGAAAATAAAGGTTTGTTAGCACTCGGTTTATTGATCTGTAACAGGTAATATTTGTGTGGATGCTACTATATTGTCCAAATTCCCCAAAGAATGATCAGCTCCTCTGTGTATTCTTAGAAAAAGGAGAGCCTCAGTAAATGCAGGTCTGTACGTTGGGCTTTCCCACTGAATGCAGCTGTGTTTGTAACAAACACACACATATGAATGCACTTTGTTAAATTAATTGGAAATGTGTCTGTTTTCTTTTTTTTTTTTTTTTTTTGTTTCAGTCGCTGAAGTATTCATTCCAGACTAAAGACCGTCTCTGTTTTGTCATGGAGTACGTGAATGGAGGGGAGGTAGGTTTCATACAAACACTTTCGTGGTTAGCCGAGTTTATGTTGCTGCTTCAAACAGCCAGTTGAACCGCAACCACACCACAGCAACCGTCAGCAATTAGCGCTCCGCTCACTCTGCAGTCAACTGACTCCACACTGTGATGAAGCTAGGCAAAGCTCTTAAATGTCTTATCAAAATGTTAGTTTTTTTTTCGGGGGATGAATAAAGCAGTTAAAGTTAGTTTTAGTACACTCAGGATGATCCATGTGATTTGAGAAACCACATTTAAAATGAGAATAAAATGAATGAGCTACAAAAATCTAAATCCTGTAATTTGTTAATTTGCTTGAGTTTTTTTTTTTTAAATTATTAACAAATGTGTGTAAATCAGCCGTGTTGCAACCACTGACCACCTTTTATTCTGGTGAAAATGAAGAAAACAATAATAAATCCTGAGTTTGACGTCAGGAAGACTAAAAAGCAAAATGGCCGCTTTTGTCGCCTCACCCCAAATTTTGGTGTATTTTGTTCAGATTTTATGTGATACACACACACACACCAACATGAAGTACTTTATTAACAAAGTTTAGTAAGTTTGTGTAGCAATTATTGTAGAGTGGAAAAAATTGTACATTGTACACATTTTTTGGACAAAAACAAATCTGAAAAGTGTGGCATGCATTTGTCTTTCCTCTGTAATCCAGTACCCTTACATTTATTTTTCTTTTTTTATGTAACAGGGACAAATATACTCAACATTGTTTCTTAAAAAGAAGTAGAATGCTATAGCAATTAGTTATTGCTAAGCCCCCCAATTCAGCATACAAGAGTGGGCCACAATTCCTCCTCCAATCTCCACAGATACTGAATGGCACTTCTTACATCCAAAGGTGGCAAGGTAGACTAGTTGTTCTAAGAAAATCATAATTGGGAAACTGTTTTTTTATATTTACTCAGATGATCCGAGTAAACTAAAAACGGGCTTTACGACTGGAAACAGGTTAAGTGTGACACAAAAAGCAAAAACAGAAGAAATCTCAGGGTAAATACTCCTTTAAGGCACTGTGCATACAGCTGTTCATTGGAGAATCGCAGAACTTTTTTAGTCATGAACAGTATAAATCCACAGCAGTGCAGCAAAAGAAAGCACCAACACTCTAGAAGGGGCTAAAGTTTCTCTGTTGGACTCTTCCTAGCAGTTCTTTGCCAACCAACTGGCCTCTGTCTTGCCTCCTCATCTTTCTTTTCTCTCCCATTCCTCTGCTGCTCGTGCCTATTTACAAACACACCTAAGGGGCAGACAGGTAGCCCGAATGACAGTCAAAGAGGAAATGAGTTTGGATTCCCTCACTTTTCCATTTCTCAAATTTTTAATCGGGCCATTTTTGCAATCTTGGTTCATTCCCTTAGTGCAACTGTCACCTGCTCCCCTCCCAGTTAGTTATGCGGCTCAGGCCGGTGCCAGGCTTGAGCAAACACACACAAAGGCAACACCAGCAACGACACACATGGAGGACATTTTTACCTAGATGGACAAATTGTGACCACGCATGCCACACGAACACATCCACTCGCAAACCATTACAAACCTGCCACAGTCACAGCTGCCAGTGCACTGATGAAGGCCCACCTGTCGTTTCTACCCCTCCCCCTCATCCTCTCTCTCACTCTCTCTCTCTTTCTCTCTCACGCATAGACACGAAAGGCCTTTGAGCAAGGTGGTCTGTAAGCGTCACTCGTGTCCATATGCAAACCTCCCTGTACAATTAATGGGAGACCTGTGGCCTTTGGCCTCATGGGTAATTTGTACAACGTGAGTGGTATAGCACAGCAGGCTTGTGTCAGTCCGAGGCCACACATGTGTAGCTATGTGTCAACTTGACATCTGTCAGCGAGGGGAAGCGTATGATTTCGAAAGTGACATTTTCAGACTACTTTAAAACAAATGTGCATTTCGGTGCCTGGAATCAAATGATGGAATAGTTTGGGTGAGGATTTGGAAAAAAATGTCCTACTTTAAACCAATTTAAATTACTCTATAAGAAAAAAAATGATTGGCTTATACAATTTTTAACAATGAGAATGATATATTGTTTGAAGGTTATAGTCTTCATTTTATATATGTGGCCAGGAGAGTAAAAAGATTTATTTTGTAATTGTTGAGAAAGGGGCAGGTTTTTATAAGGTTCTTCTTCTTCCTGCTCCTTTTCACTCATGCAGATGAATTGTTACAAGACAATGTTTGGTACATTAGTAGTGTCATGCGTTTTGTTAAATGAATAAACTTATTGATTGATATATTAAGTTTTTACCTGCAGCTAGTGTGAATTTCATGCTAACAGCCCTGTGAGAAATACATTTATGAAACAAAAACGAGGTTGTGTTCGGTACTTATTTCCCCCATGGTATGAGGTAAACCCACATGGGGGGTTAAAAATGAGTTGTTTGGTATAGAATTAGTCTCGTTCCAACACCAGATGTGAGAACGTAGGAAATAAAGATGGAGGCCCAAGAGGACGAAGGCGGTTAGGCCATTAATGAGTGCTGCAGCGGAGGCAGGATGGCGAAGGTGGCGGCATTGGCTGTGGCAGCCATCGTCACTCCGTCTTTAACTGGAATGCTGTATTGATTAAACCCGTCGATTTGGCCCCCATCGCTCCTCGCCAGCGCCATGCCAACGCAGCCCAGAGGGTAACATGGAAGAAGTATGTGCAGTACGGAGGGTAGGTGGGTTGGGAGGGGCGGTGGGGTACTAGATGAGGCGCCAGCTGCCGGGCGCCTCCACCAACCCTCCTCCGAGACGCCAGCCCCCCCCCCTGCTATCACTCTCCCCTCCGCTATCTATCATCTCAATATGGTGCGGGCAGCCAGTTTGTGTTGTGCTAATTTCCTCCAATAAATCAGTAATTATTGCTGTGCCGTCCCTGCTGTCTCCCCCTCCCTTTACCCTTTCCCCCCCCCTTTTTTCTTTCTTTCTTTTTTTGCTTACTCTCACCCCTCTCTCTCCCTCTCTCCTTCTCCTGCAGCTGTTTTTCCATTTGTCCAGAGAGCGAGTGTTCTCGGAGGAGCGCACGCGCTTCTACGGTGCTGAGATTGTCTCAGCTCTCAACTACCTGCATTCAGCCAAGATTGTGTACCGGGACCTCAAGGTAAACACAGCCAAAGGAGTAAAAAGGGGAGGCTGGAGGGGGCACTTTTTTTCCCCTTTACAGCTCCACAGTTGTGTGTCTTTCGTCTATGTAGGTTTTTTTTTTGTTTTTTTTTTTTGTCCAGGTTGAGACAAGTGTTTCAGAATCGGTTGTAATTAAAAAGTGGGACAGAAACCGACACAAAGCAGAGAAGATGGGGAGGGGGAGATGCTGATGCCACAGAGGTAGAGAGGTAGATTGCTTCGTCTGAGCGCCTGCCTGGCAGCCTTGGCCTCAGACCTGCTGACAGCAGCCAAGAAAACGGGAGGGGAAAAAAAAGAACGAGAAAAGGCAGACGCAGAGTGAGAAAAACACTTCAGCCATTAAAATTAAAAGGTTGAGTGGCTCCACAACATGCCTGAAGTTTATTTCCCTCATTTGTTCAGAGTTGTGTGTTTTGAGCACGCCTGCTACTGCCTTGCACACTGCTGGTGTTTATGTGTCTGCCTCTGCTCTCCAGCTTTGGAGAGGTTAAATCTTGGCGTCACTGTCCACACAATTGTCCTTGATCTGTCAACAAAGCCCTTCACTGTAGGTATTGTGGTACTTCTCAGTGATGGATGATGACAATCGCTTGTGTCTTTTGTTTTGGGTCCAGTTGGAAAACCTGATGCTGGATAAAGATGGTCATATAAAAATCACAGATTTTGGACTCTGCAAGGAGGGCATCACTGATGCTGCTACAATGAAGACCTTCTGTGGAACGCCGGAGTACCTCGCTCCAGAGGTAACGCTTTACGCTAATTGTTGGTGTAGCTTTATTCGCTTTTTGGTTTCTTAGTCTCCTCTTAGTGTCTTCATTTAAATGCATTACTTTTCTAACTTTAACAATCCTCTGTTGAATCCTCCTGTTTACCTGTTTTGTGTCCTAATCGTACACCTATGAATGCAGCTGACAAAATATTAAGTGAAAACATCCACCAGAACTATAAAAGATCTCCTTTTGGAATCAAAACGGATGAGATTTTCTTTCTAAATGGATTCAAGACAATTTCAGTGCCTGGATTTTGCAGTATCTTCCATATTTACTGGCTCTCCAGGTAAAGAAGTGTATAATAAACTCATCTTTTATTGCAGTGGGCCTGCTATTAAAGGCATATGTATATATTCAAAAGAAATGGCCTAAACCCAGCCTAGACCTGCGAATCAATCTACCATCCAAAGTCTGATGGATAATGAGACAGAGAAATTCTCTGTGCCATTTTTTTTAGTGTCTAGGATTATACTACTGCAATAACAAATGACTTGATTCATGTCTTCTTTTCATATTTATTCAGAAAGGTCTTGAATGTAACGACCAAACGTCTGGTTTTGGGTCGTTTTTGCATTTCGGACCAGCTAAGAATGGACTAGAAACAGTCTCACAGTATAGGTAAAGGTAAAGGTTATTTATATAGCACATTTTCAGCAACAAGGCAGATCAAAGTGCTTATAGTACAGAAGCCTTGAATGAAATTACAATATTTCAGAGGTTCATTGTTATCACTGTTCACAGAAATAGTGAAACAAACATGCATGTGATCTAAACGTGCATTATCAAATGGGTTTTCATTTGATAATCTACATTATATGCAGCTAGAGTAACACTACAACATGTTATTTTGTTACACATTGAAGTCAATGTAAGTATGACAAGTTAATATTAGCTGGTCTCTGCTCTGGTAGCTAGCCCGCTAGAGAGAAACTTATTGCAGTATCAACGTTTGCAATATCTCAATAGCAAAGAACTGCTTAAATGTAACAACATATTATATATGCAAGCACCAAGCATGCAAATTCTGCTTGTCAATAATATATTTGACCTGTTGCATAGACTATCACTGCCTTTGACGCCCAAACCTGATGGATGTTTTTTAGTGGATGTGATGCTGGGTGAAACTGTGATGAATCAAAAGAAAGAAAGAGAGTCAGAAAATGGAGGTTAATCATAATCGATATTCAGTAATACGATCAGAATTATTGGTTTTCTTTATATCCTCACTGCTTATCAGGAAAACGTAGTTTCTAAAAAAAAGGTGTTAATCTAATGAGATTGATAGCTGATGCTCCTTTGGTTTACACACCGTGACTGTTTGCATTTTTCATAGGTCCTCTGTAAAACAGCTTGCCAACCAGCTGGTGGCATGGCAACTGTAGTTTAAAGCGGCTTTACTTAGACGAGTGGGATGGGCGGGGCTCCTTTAGTTTTCCAGTTTTGCTACAGGTAAAAACCAAATAGCTTTTTTCCCCCCTGTCAGTATGTGTAAAACATCAAAGCGTGATCACAGTCAGCTGACCGGCAGTGCTCAGCAACAGGTGGGTGGGACGTAGACGTAGCCTAGGATGAGCTACGTCTATTTAAATAATCAAGATGAGCCACAGATGAGATAAAATGAGCTGCATATGAAAAGTAGAATAACAGATGTGACATGAAGTGCGGTTGTAACACGTTAGTGGACCGTGGTGACTAAGCAGTGATGAATTTCTTTCTAACTCTGACAGCACCCACCCTCTGCGTAGCTTTAATTAGCTGATGAGTGACACCGTCGTCAGGGGTCTGTTCCGTAAAGCAAGCAGCTTTACTGAGGCCTTGTACGACATCAAAGCATCTGTGGCGTCCACGGGGGGAGTCGTGTCGCCCGCCGCACAGCAAATGTTTATCTAACAGCAGCCCCGTCTGATCGGCTTAACCGATACTTTGATAAACGAGTTATAGGTTGGTAACTAGTTACATTTTCATGGGTAACCTTTTGGAAAATATATCACTTTTAGGAGTTTTTCTTTTTTTTTTTTTACTAAGCTGTACTGTTTACTTTTAATTGAGTAACTTCTTTTTTGTTTTATGAAGTATGGCTACTCTTGAGTCGGCCTATCATGATAACAAATTTAGCTGGACGATAAATTGTCCCAGAACTTATTGTGATAAATGATAACGTAATATTGTAATGAGACCATTTCCAAGTAATATAATGGTAATGGCATAATAATGCAAGAGCACATCCTCAAGGATCAGTAAACTGTAAACACTAGTGAACATTTAACAGTGGAAGCCCTTTTAAAATAAAACAGAAAGAAAACATAAATAATTATGAAGTGTCTGCAAACTAAATTATCCTTTCAAAAATGGGTAGTTGAGACCAAAGCACCAGACTGAAGACTTTTGCCATCCAGTTTTTGGTAGGAAAAGAGAAAAAGGATCATTAAACGCAAATGGAAATTGCTGAGCTCGTTTTAATGTGTCATACGATCAGTCGATTTATTACGACAGGAATACTGTCGAGTAAAAACTTCTGGATTCTCCACCGACTGTAACTTCACTGTATAAAGAACAAATTTGTTTTAACCAAAAATTCACCAGACACAGAAACACAACTGCAGTTTGTTAAATTTTCATACATTTTATATAGAAAAAAAAAATTGATTTGAGAAAAGATGTTTCCTTTGCACAATTTTAGTTTGAAATGATGTCATTTACATATGAATTATTTTCATTTTGACTTTTAAAATACCAAAGACAATCCATCTGGTGTAATTTTTAAATATTTAATGATGTACTTTATACCAAATAGTTTTTCACTCGAGTCTTTTCTTGGACAGCTACTTTTACTAGAGAACAGTTTTTGGGTACACACTAATTTCCGGTGGCTCTCCCAAACACATATTGTGTTTCCTTTTGTGAGTATGTTTGAATTCGTATTTCTCAGACTTCATAATATCAGGGTGAAGAGTAAATATGCAGCTCCTGAGTGTGAATGAGGGTGTTGCTGGTTGAACTGGAAAAGGGCACACAAACACACACACACACACACACCAAAACAGCCACATTCTTGTACTTCTTTTTTTTCTTCTTCTTCTTCTTCTACTTCTGCTGCCGTACGCTGTCCAGCCGTCAGCGCTGCCTCAGCGGGAGGCCAGCGGATCAACTGGCGAGATGGATGCGGGGGACTGTAGGTGGTGGAGACGGAGCGATGGAGATGTGGATGTAAAGACAGGAGGAGAAAAGAGGCAGAGTGTAGATCCCACTCAAAAAAAAAAAAAGTATGGAGGACAATTTGGCGCAGCATTTTGTGCCTTTTTTTGTAGTCCCTTCCTGTGCGTGCCAAAAGCTGATTGGAGGCTGTTGGTTATTTTTTCACAGGATGTGCGTCTCTGTGTGCATTTATGTGTGTGTGTGTGTGTGTGTGT
>NW_006799979.1:3113707-3135534 GCF_000485575.1 Poecilia formosa | reverse complement strand
CAAGTTACAGAGATGCAAAGTAGCCGGGATTAAAAAGAGGAAGGGGGGCTCAGAGAGGGGGTGAGGCGGGGGCCTGGAGGAAGACGAGAAAATATTTCAGGGTTACAGGAGTGGAAGTCGGATGGTTCCTGCTTTTTCGCTGTCTGTGGAAAGGGTTCAGATGAGGAGTGAAGGAAGACCGACTCACTGCACCACTGAAGACGCTAAGCGTTAGCTCGAGGTGTTGTTGTTTCAAGGATGGCCACAGTAAATAATAAAGAAAAGAAGAAAAACGTCAACGTGAGAATAATGAACAGAGAGATGGGACACGTGGGGAGTGTTTTCTCTGCTCTTTCCTCCATATTTTCTGCGTTTGACACATTTCTTTGTGGCAGTTTTGCAAGTGTTAAAAGGGGGTGGATCTGGTCCCTTTCCATTCCACTGCGTGTGCGTTTCTCTTTTATTTTGGTGTGCCGTATATGTGACCTTTCTACTGTAAATGTTTTACAAACATAGCGGCGCACTCAGCTGTTAGCGGAACATTTGAAAAATGCTAGCAGATTGTCAGGGTAGACCCGTTTCCAAATAATGACACTGTGCAGAGAGAAGGTCTGTGTGTGACATCAGCAATATGGGATTGTATGGCCACAGTATATGAGGTGTGTGTGTGTGTGTGTGTGTGTGTGTGTGTGTGTGTGTGTGCGCTCCCCTGCTGGCTATCTGTGCTGGTGCAGCCACAGGCGTTGTGCGCCTGTCCCATCCCGTGTAGTCACGCCCGCTTTGCCAAAGCCCCCCGTCCGGCGGACAGCAGCTAGCTGCCACATGGCGGCCCCAGTGGGGACCGGGCCGGGTTGGGACGGGTCAGGACCTTCTCCCTCTCCGCTGCTTTTAATCTCAGCTCCATCTTTCCTGTTGATGGTTTAAATTGTCCCTAACTCGTCTCGTCCCATTTATTTGTCAGCTCTGGCGCTAAATTGTACACACACACACACACACACACACACACCCCGATGCCTCGGCGCCTGAGGCTGTAGGGCAGCATTCTGGCTCTGTGTGGATTAATCTGCTCCCTGCCTGCAGCCGAGCTGCCACCACCTCCTTCAGTCATGGGTCAAACTAAAACACACAGCTACATGCACATGCGTACAGAGCCTTGCAAAAAAAAAAAAAACACTCCCGTCGAACTTTTCTTTGTGTTTTGTCATGCCCCAACTGCAAAGTTCAGTGTATTTTATTGGGATTTTATCTGATACTAGTAGTGCATAATGTTGGTGTTTGATAGGAAAGTGAGGCATCGTTTACTCGTTTGTGTGCATGTATTCAGCAATTTCAAAAATACTTTATTAAGTAAATTTATTTACTTTATGGAGACTGAGGAACCTATCAGAAAGGTCAGGAAGGAGTTTGGAAACCTGTTTGTCCATGTAATCTGAGAGGCAAAGCAAGGAGAGCGTTTGTCAAAGAAGCAGCCATGAGGTCAGCGGTGACTCTGAAGGAGCTGCAGAGATTCACAGCTCAATAACAGATCTTAGCTGTCCACTTTAACAGATGTGGCAAGAATAAAGCCATCGCTGGGAGACAGAGGAAAGAAGTCGTATTTACGGTTTGCTGCAAACCATGTAGAGGAAAACGGTTCATCTCTGCTCAGGTTGAACTAAAACTCAAGTTTTAGGCTTTTTTTTAAACCAGGTTTTCGTACAGGGAAGCATGGTGGTGGTGGCAGCATCATGCTGATCAGGAGGGACAGGAAAGCTGACAAGAGTTGATGCGAAAAAATGACAATTTATGCTTTTTATTTTGATTTTTTTTGTTTTTTTTAAATCATATTACATCATGTGGAGGAAAGAAATCGACTAAACGCCTTGGCGAGTGAAAAACTGATTTATCTACGTCTCTGTACTATTTCTGTATGCAAAAGATGCAACATACAGTTCAGAGTAGATTAGCACCAAAAGCAGCCCCCCCCACCCCCCAAGCTGCTCTGAATTTCATAAACTGCAGCCCTCTGTGTGTGTGTACGTGTGTGTGTGTGCACTGAAACAACACCAAACATCTCCCAGTTTGCCTCACTCTCCAAACTTTATGAATTTGATGAGGATGGATAAATATTCCATCTGCCGTGTATGAGTGTGTGTCTGACAGTCTCCCAGCAGTCTAAGCCGGTGTTATCCCTCCAGCCGTACCAGTCAGAAGTGTGTATCTGGAGCTGGCGGCGCGCTTCATTCCCCCAGCTCTTCCCTGCAGCTGCCAACTGGGTGACCAGCTTGATTCACACGCAAACATATTCACACATAAAAAAAAAATTTAAAAAAAAGAAATCGGTCTCGTAACTCACTTATTTACTTCCACACGCGGTGCCTCGCAGGAGAATTAAGACCACTTCGGCTTTTTTTTTTTTTACACATTCTGTCACATATATTTTATTAGAAGTTTATATTATAGAGCCGTATGAAGCAGAACATAACTGTGAACTGGTAGGAGGAAAAAAAAAAAAATCATTGTTGAAAGAAATGAAGAGATTCGGTTTGTCGCAACAAACATGGGGGACTTTTTGGCCTGCATGCAAAAAAGCTGGATGTGTGGCAGGAAACTATCAGTGCACATAACCCAGAAGAAACGATAACAACAGTAGAGCACGGTGGTGGCTGCATCATGCTAAGAGAAATGGGAACAATATCTTCCTCAGGAACAGCTTAACTGTTCAGAGTTGATGGTGGAGCTAGATACAGGGAAATACAACAGAATGGTTTAGATCAAACCATATTCCCGTGTTCAAACGGTCCAGTCAAAGTAGAGAACCCAAATCAAATTTGTGATGGTAAAGCAAGTTCATCTTCGCATGAGCTGGATCTGTTTCAAAAAGAAAAATGGGTAAAAAAAAACAAAAAAAAACAACAAAGTGAGACTGTAGATGTGGCTGAATACAAATTCACGGCACACTTTTCATGGGTTTTTTTGTTAAAATAATCTGAGAACCACGTATCGTTTTCCTTCTACCAGGTATCACATAAACTCAGATTAAAATATCAAAGGTCCGTCATTTCAGGATGAGACTTAAAGGCGCAGAGAGGAAACAATAGCAGCTGTTTCAGTGAGTTTTTATGTTTAAGCTTGAGACTCGAGTTATGGAGGATGATTATAAGTTTTTATTTTTAAATCAATACCCACAATAATCATATTTGGTTTTGTGACTCTTTAAGCTGGAGTTTTTCTCCGTTTTGACGAGGAAATATCATTTATCTTATATTTTCAGAGAATCAGGCCAAAATATGAAGTAATATAAAAGCTTCAGAAAACTATAGCCCAGATTCAATCAATTTTATGATTATTTTATAATTCATACTGTATCAAAATACTAAACTACTGAAAGAAAGGAGCTGATCTGAAATGGGTCAGTACATGTGTACAGAACGGGCTTCATTGTGATCATGAAATGGCAATTAGCCAATTGGAGAATTGAACCTGAGGCCAAAAAAATGACAATGAAGCCCAAAAGTTTCAGCTGCTAATCTTTAGACTTTTTTTTTTTGGTTGCCAAATTCAACGATACAGACGTTGTTTTGTAAAATAAATTTTAAAGCTGAAAATGTGTTTTCCATTCATTTCTACTTATATCTCTATAAAAACTAGTGTTTGTGTCTGAATGTGATGGTCTCACTTGTTCACCTTTTCGCATCAGAGCAGATTTAAATCAGACAGACGGATTACGTTTAGGGCGCCGCTCGTATAGACGTGTCTGTCCTCTTATCCGTGTGTGTGTCTGCGTGTCTGTGTGTGTGCGTTTCTATATTTGTGACGGCGGTCCTTCCTGTCTCCTGCTCCCTGCTGGCGGTGCTTCAGCGTGTGCCGCAGTTCTGAATCTCCTCCTGTTGTGACATCTTCGGCGTAATTGTCTGCTGTAATTGAGAATTGTCGCGTTCTGAACAGGTTTTCTGTGAGTGTGTTTGTGAATGTTTGCGTCCTTGTGTCTGACTGGTCCATTAACAGTGAGTGAGATGTTATTATTATTGGCGTGATGAACAACATATGCTGTTCTGGCTTCTCTCCAGCTCTGTCTGTCCGTCTGCCTGTCACACGCGCTCAGGCACAACACATACACTCATCATGGTAATAAGCTTATTATGGTAATGAGGGAGTCGACGGCACCTGAGTTACCTCTGTTCTCGATGAAAGAGAAGGAAGGAAGACGTGAACAGAGGACGGAGACGGGGGAAACTGCCCAGATAAAGACTCTGATGTAGCGATGGCTTTCTCCCTCGCACATCTTTTTCTCGGCAGATCTTAGGATTCGGCAGCACCTGCGCTGCCCAGCTTAGAGGTCAGAACAGCCTTGACTCCGGCTGAGGGCTGTTCCCTACGTTTTCCCCCATCCAGGATTCTTCCTGTCCGTCGCTGCCAGGAGGGTTCGGTGGTCCAGGAAGAGCTGGCAGCTTCCTTACTTGTAACACAGACCTCTGAGGGGCCGTATGCCGCAAAGACACTAAATCTTCCCAAGTATTTTTGTCTTGTTTCTAGTGTGAATATGTTGGTGCACTGGAAATAACAACAAAACTAACTTATAAGTAACTTTTCAGTAAGATAGAAGAGCCTGTTTTAAGTCAGTAATTCTTCAATATTGATGAAAAAGTCATAAGTGAAATACTAACACTTTTGCATCAATATTAAAGAATTATTGACTTAAAACAAGATCCTGTATCTTGATCAAAAGTCATGTGCACTAGAAACTAGACCAAAAATGGATTTTGTGTTTTTACAGTGTATGCACCTCATGATGTTTGCTTCCACTCACTCCTAACTCCCTGGAAGCATCTCGACATACTTCCTGTCCAGCCACGCCTCTTCTTCTACATCTGTCTCTTTGCATCCAATAAAAATGACTAAACGCAGATATCCGATAAAACGAACGACCCCTCTTAGAAACCGTGCATTTCTGTCCCTCTCCCCCTCCATATCCGCCGCTGTCCTCAGGTGCTGGAGGACAACGACTACGGCCGTGCCGTGGACTGGTGGGGGCTGGGCGTGGTGACGTACGAAATGATGTGCGGCCGGCTGCCGTTCTACAACCAGGACCACGAGAAGCTGTTCGAGCTCATCCTCATGGAGGACATCAAGTTCCCGCGCACGCTGTCGGCGGACGCCAAGTCGCTGCTGTCTGGCCTGCTCATCAAAGACCCAAACAAAAGGTGTGGCTCGCTGGTCAGAAGAAGTCGTCATGTATTAGCATCTTTAAACTGGATCGCAATTTAACTTTATCATGAAAAAGTACTGTACTTTTTATGGCAGTAGAATAATCCCACCACAATGAAATGTTTTGAAAAATCCAAACTTCAATCTGCACAGCAAGAAACCACAAAATCTTATCAAGTATTTTTGGTCTAGTTTTCAGTCCAAAATCTTAGTACACTTGAAATAAAACTAAAGTAACTTACGAGTAAATGTTCAGCAAGACATACGTGTTTGTTTGTTTTTTGTAATTTCTTAATATTGATTTAAGAGCACCAGTTCAACTGGCAGATTATTTCGTTTATTATAAGACTTTTTTTTTTTTTTACTATACTATAAGGGAAAATCTGCCAGTAGGACAAGTAGTTTTTTAAAAAAAAAAAAAAAACTTTTTCTAAAACATTATTAAGGTATTATTGACTTAAAACAAGCTCCTAAATTATTTAATTTGTTTTATTCCAAGTGTCCTCATATATTTGCACTAAAAACAAACAAAAAATGTTTTGCATTATGAATTAAAATGTAATCAGGATGGATGCATTTCTTTTAGAAAAATCATCCCATACTTTTCCAGATCTGAAAAAAAGGGGGACAAAACCATAAATAAAACATCAGACTTTTCCAAGCTTGTGCCATGCACACTAATGAGTTTCCCAAAGCCTTTGGAAAAGAAACGGATCCACAGCATCGCTGATTCTCTGCTCTTCATATAAGTGGACTTGAGGTGGTTTTCTACTCCTTCATCCTTTGTTTCATGCCTTTCAAGTCTCAGTCTGGTGCAACCAGAGCACACAGTTCCAGTTAAAGTCCAGGGAGCTTAGCAAAATCGACATGTTTTATGTTTGTGATGGTAGCATGGAAAAGGTTTCTCTTCTGACGTCACTTCACCAGAGTCTCAAGAGTTTCTATGTTTGAAATAAAACTTTTCATTCATTAGCTCAGGTTTTTGCACTCTCCGGTTCTGATTCTTCATCTCCAGGCAGTTGCGATTGTGTTTTGCTTCATCACTTTAGTAGAAATGAAGCGCTCTGCTAATCCCGGCTTTTGTTTTGTTTCCCTCTTCCCTGAACCAGGCTCGGGGGCGGACCAGAAGATGCTAAGGAAATAATGAGGCATAGTTTCTTCTCTGGCATCGACTGGCAGGATGTTTACGACAAAAAGGTACGCCACGGTAAAAACTGTGTGGTTTACTTCAGCCGTGGTAGCGGCTTTCTCTCAAGCATAACAACATCCTTTTTTTTTTTTTATGCGAGAGATTTATTGAGCTACTTGTCCGTAAATTCTGCACAAAGGTCAAGATTGCGCGACAGTTGTCATGCAGCAGATCTATAGGAGGAGCCGACAAGCAGCTGTTTAAAACACGCAGCGTCACGAAGAGGTGTGACTTTGTCTCCTAAGAATCAGTGTTTGCTCACACACTACTGAGTGAGACTCGTGTCCCGTGAGGCAGCACCTGCGGCGTCTTACGCAGGTGCTGAGCTTCCTGCCTCCTCCTCGCTGCGTTTTTCTCCTCCTTTTCTTCTCCTTTGTGTTATTATTCATTTATTTATTTATTTTTGCATTCGTGAAGCATTTCAAACTAACTCGGTGACATGAACACCTAATCTGAGGTTAGAAAGCAACAAAACGATGTGGCACTAAATGAGAAACTATAAGGATTAATACCATATGTAGTTTTTATTTTTAGACCTGTGCAGTTGAGTCACAAAAATGATGTGATCAACAACAACAACAAAAAAAAACTATCAACACTTTTTGTCCAAACTGCATATTGGTGGAGTTTGCAGGAAAATAATATTTACGTGTCCGACAAATTTTCAGGCAAAAAAGTCCTACCTGACTCATAACTGGTTAATAGGACACGGGACATAAGTGCTGATTAGGTCCCGTTGATTCATGCGATTTTTAATCCGCTAAAAACTTTAACGCAATTAATCTTTTTTTTTTTTTTTTTTCTTAACAAGCGTTCAGACCAGAATCTTTTGCATTTGCTCGTTTCTGGTACGTTTGCAACTCCGACGCACGAGCGACAAAATCAAGCAGCCCCGTGCTTTTGTCAGATACGAGAACATCTAAAAACCTGTCGACTCGACCGACCGTCAACTCCATGATCTAAAACCGACAGTCGTCGTCGTCTCTGCTGCACGTGTGGAGCACTGATCCGATGTCTCCTCTTTGTCCCAGCTCGTCCCTCCCTTCAAGCCTCAGGTGACGTCGGAGACGGACACCAGGTACTTCGACGAGGAGTTCACGGCTCAGACCATCACAATCACTCCACCAGAGAAATGTGAGTCCCTTCCATGTTTTCTGATCCTGCCTGGTGTACATGAATGTCCTGTGTCGTCTGAGACAAGGTGTCTAAGGGGGGAAAAAAAAAAACAGTACTTCCTGTTTTCAAAATAACTGCATGAAGAAATAATCAATGTGTGCATCTCTGTTAGTCCTCCGGCCACTAGCACTTCTGTACACACTTTTAAGAACATGCTGCTGTTTTCAGTGTGTTCTGCACTGAATTATGCATGACTGATCTGCAGCTCACACAGCACTGCAGGAGTTTCCCACATCAGATGCATGCTTATTAATTGAATTGTTCTCAGTTTACTTTTTCACCACTAAAACAAAACTGAATATTATTATTGTCTTCAACAAAACAACAAAAAAAATCTTTGAAATTTTTTCAGATTTTGTCATGTGACAACGCATAAATCTAGATGTGTTTTACAGAGATTTTATCCAATAAACCAACACAACATGGTGGGGGTAATTGTGACAAGGAAAAACAAAACTTATATAAATAAAAATATAAACATTCACCTTTGACTCGGACTGTGAAACATACATTTTTCAGTCTTGCCGTGGATTTCTAAATAGGTCTGGACTTTGTTCCATTCTAACATGTAATCCAAAACATTCCATTGTAGCTCCAGATGCCCACAGCATAATATCACTAAAAAAAGTTCAGGCTGAAAACAAAGGCGCACCACACTTTTCAGATTTCCATTTGTAGAAAACTTTGAAATCATTATAATTTCCCTTCTGCCTTACAATTATGCACAACTTCACAACTTTTATTTAGAGTAAAATCTCAATAAATTACATTAAAGTAGGTGATTGTGACATGACAAAATGTGGAAATGTCATGAAGGCTATATGATACGAATACTTTAGCAAGATATGCTGTACATGCGCTGTTAAAATTATATATATATATATAAACAAAAGCTCAGTGCAAACATTCTTGACATTATTTACTACTTGTGAATCTTCCCCTCATTAGTCGATGAGGATGGAATGGACTGTCTGGACAACGAAAGGCGACCGCACTTCCCGCAGTTCTCGTACTCGGCCAGCGGGCGAGAATGAACTGTCCATCACGGTGACATTGTCACAGCTGGTCTCTGAGGCCGCCAGTGTGGGACACGAAGACCACGCAGCTTCGGACCAATCCAGACTTGAAGGATTTTTGCCCTTTTCTCCTCCATTCCTTCGCTTCAGTCTGCTTCTTACTTTATTTATTTGTTTTTCTCTCTCTTCCTCTCTCTCTCTCTTTTTTTTGTTGTGAATCTCTTCAGAGGTCAAAACCTCGAGGCAAAATCAGAGTTCACTCCTGCACTCTAAAGTGCGACGCACGCGATCGGTTGGCTTTTTTTTTGAAGACCCTTTAACGACGGGAGCTTCACCGGCCCCCTGCTGTGCTTTGACACCTGTTGCTCTAAAAATAACAAAAGAAGCCCAAACTACTCTAAGATATTAGCCGGCGCAGTTTTCAGGTAGTGTTCGTATCTGCGCGACAGCGATACAGCGCTTTCAGTTGTTGGAACCCAAACTGCCATAGCGGGTCGTAACTCAGGCTTTCGCGAACACAAACTCGGAGAGACGTTTGTGTCTCGCGACACGTCGTCGGTTCGGTGATTCCGGGACGGACTGAGCAGCGTGGGGGGGCCCCCCCACACACTCCCTCCCTCATGTCGTCAAGCAGGATTTGACTCAGGTGTTGCTCAGTGCAAGTGATGTTGTTGCTGCTATTTCAACTACAACCACAACGACTACAGGTACCGCTCTTCTTCTACTGCTACTGCTGAAATCCGGTGCTACACCTCCAGCTAACCGTTACCAAGGCGACAGCTAAACGCCCCAAACTATGCTCGTCCAGCTGCTACCTTTTACTCTGCTGCTCTTAAATGTCATCAACCGATGATCACCATGGGCTTTTCTTTTTGTCGCAACTCAAAGCACAGCAGTTCAAGCAGATGAAGCTCCGGCTAATACAGTTAGCTTTACTACGTCACCAACAATGCAGCGGAAATGCAAGAAGTGAAAGATAGAGAAAATCATCTGGTTTGAATGTGTTCCCCTTCCCCAACCGAAGTTTTTTTTATTTTATTTTTTTATTTTATTTGAATTTACCTTAAATCTCCAAAAAGGGAAAAGCTTAACTGAAACGGTACTTTCTCAGCTTTACTGTGACTCGTGGTTATCACGGCTTTGGGATCCACACGGCTGTACCTCTTAGCGGTGAATCCGGAATGTCAGATATAGGAAAGGGACTGTTATTAGAGTGGGGGTGGGGAGGTAAAAATGCAATATTAATAATGATTTATAATGTGATCACTTATGATGTAGTGAGGTAACAGCTTAGCTACTGTTTTCTGCAAGTTAATTAAGGCGGATTTTAAAACGACACGGTCTGAGAGGAAGTAAACAGAAGCAGATGTGAGTTTACAAGAATCACAGCAGTTGCTATAATATATATATGTTCTATTTATTGCTCTACACATTGGTTTTATATTTAACCTTTTCTATTGTTATTACATGATTAAAAGTATATTGTTGTTTCTTAAGATTGAGAGAAATATTGCACCTCAAGAAACAAAAATGGCTCAAGAATGTCGGAGGGAACGCATAAAGCCTTCCTGCTCCATTTCTTTGATTTTTTTTTAGATTTTTTTTTATTTTAGGTTTTGTGTTGTTCTGTGACCAAAATGTGATGGCCAGAGGAGACGGCACACGCTGAAGACGGTTTATCGGTTTCACGTCAACACCTGAATGTCCCTGATTTTTAATGTTAGACGTGTGTTTGGCGACGGCCGAGGCGGCGTTCAGAGAGGAAGTGGATCAAAGGGAGGATGAGGAAGGCTCTAAATTCAGATTGTGAAGGGTGATGTGTAAGTGTGTCGAGAAAAGAGATGTGTTTTAGTCTACGTTAGGTAGAGATTCACAGAGAAGTCGGCGTATGACTGAAAACAGGCGGTTTTCAGATTCTTTCCGGTCAGTGAATGCACCGTACCCAGGCACTACCGGGGCTTGTTAACAGTAACACTCTTCCTGTGGAAGTTGTTACGGAAAGAAGACTCTTAACTGGCTGTTTTCAGGACAGCAGAGACATTTAAGGGAAATCAGAGGAAGTGTGCGAGATGTTTTAAGCTGTGTGAATGAAACAGTAGGTTCTATGGCGGTTCAGTCCTGTTGCTAATGACTTTAAAAATCTCAAAACATCCAGAATGTGAATATTCATTCAGTGTTTAGAAGTATGGTAGGTTTCCAACATTCACTTCTGTTTGTTGATGATCTGGTTAAGGAATTCAGATGTTATTACAGTGTAACAACAGAAACTCAATGGCTCAGCGTGTCACCTTTAAACCTACAGGTTGTGCTTGTTGTGATTTGTTTTGGAGTTCAATATCAAGGCCTTCTCATTATGTTATTCATTACTTGCTCCTTTGTAATGAGAAATGTGTCATTTAACAAGATGATTTGGCTTAAAAACACTGATTATAACAGACTAGCATGAAGTGTAAATTAAATTAGGAGTGACTAAAACCTTTAATTTACAAATCATAACAGTGTTGACTCCTTTAAAATGAAAAGAGTCATCCTTCTCTGAGGAGCAGATTGTTGTTTTATAAATGCTAACTGGGCTAATTAGCATTACCTAACGACAGTAAATATTTCAAACCCCGCCAAAGACAAATCGTTTTGTCTGAATCTGAAATCGGCCACAAACCTCTGATCGGTGCACCTCTACCTGAATGTCGATGACGAACCGACCCCTGACCCCTGACCCCTGACGTCTTCGGCCCGTGCCGTCTCCTCCGGTCTGGACTCTGTGTGTTTGCAGTTGTTGCGTCGTCATGTCCTCCAGACCGACAAGGTTTTAGAAATTCCCCTTGATTTCTCTGTCTCCAAACGCTGTTGGGGAAGCCTGATGGTTTCACTTCACTCACTAGGTCAAAAACTTCTGAGTCTAAAAGAGAGAAAAGACAAAGACAACCTGTTGTGTTTTTAGCATCTGGCTTACACACACCGAGGGTATCAGGGGAGTTGCTCTGAGGCAGAGAAAACATTATTCCAGTATATTTATTATTTGAATGTCTTTGGATAACTTGAATTTGTTTTCTATTTAATTTATTTGTTGTCTTTTTTTGTTGTTTGTTTTTGTTTTGGGCCTTTAGCAGTAAGACGAGGTTGTAGTCATGTTTTTTTTTTTTCTTATAAAAAATAAATGTTTTCTTTTTTTCTTTGGTTAAAGGTACGTCTTACACACAACCTCTTACCTGTTTTCTGCTGCTCTTAAGTCCATATGCTTTACTGTTGCACTACCATTAAACTGCAAATAGCTAGCAAACCCGCTTTATGGCAGAAAGTTCAAAAAGGAAAAGAAGCAAAAAAATAAATATATAAAAAAATGGACGGTGCTGGCCTGCATGCTGTAGTTCTCCTCCGTCCATCAGCCCCGAGTCAAAATGGCGCTCTGAACTCCGATGAAAAATACTCGTGTGTGTGATCGACGCGGTCTGTCTGGTAGCCGGGAAAAGTCCAAATCCCACCCAGCTGGCACCCCTGACAGGCTCAAGGAAGCGCTCTCAAGTATTTGGAAGGATTTCAGCTTTGACTTGACTCAGGTCGGCGAGCAGCTGAGGAGTTCTAGCTGTGTGCGAACATGTTAACGCCAAAAACCATTAGAGAAAGAAAGAAACAACGACCAGAGTTCATGAAATACGGCTTTGTAGCTTTGAACACAGCACTTTTCGCATCCCATCACTTTTGATACGATTCAGAGGAATTTGATTCAGCCCTGCTTTAAAGCAAGATTTTTAGCTTTTTTTATGTTTTTAAAGAAAACAAACGACGATTTTTAACTAATAAACAAATCTCCAGATACAACCATTTGGCTTTGACGCGGCTCTGATGTCCAGATTTGACAGACGTGGCTGAAGCGTGCAGCCGGCGGTGAGGCAGTTTAGAAACCCAAACATTGGTCGTTAATTGCACTGAAAGGTTTTTCTTCCTGTGAGCCTCCAACTCTCGGTGTTTGGGCGGATTCTGGGGTCAGGCGCGAAGAACTTGACTTGAGATGATGAAGAGTGTTATCGATATTAATCAGTGTGCCCTTACCGTGGCAGACCTCTCAGAAAGCCAGTTTCTGCTTCCTCACAGCTTTTACAGGATCCCTCACCACCATCATCACATCATTATCATCGAACCAAACGGCGTGTGAAATCCGGGACGCCGCGCTGCCGGCGGTCCGTCCTGAAAGCTGCTGCTGTTTGTAACTTTCGTCTCCCAGCCCCACCGCGCCGACTCCCGTTGCGTCTCGGCTGCTCTGCGTTCATCTCGTTTCGTTGACATCGGCTAAAAATTCACCCGATGCTCGCCGCGCCGCTGCCAAAACAGCTCGCGTTTGAAACGGATTGAACCGAAGAGATGAGACTTCCTTTCTGCAGCAGATTCCTCCCCCGGTTTACCTCTGTCAACCTGATTATTAACAGCATGAGAGTCATCTATTGAGTTTAGAAACAGCAAACATGTATAAATACTTCGGCGCCATGTCCGTTACACACTGTAGCTGAGCGGTAGTTAGAGAGAGGGAAGGCCGTGTTTCCGAGACAGGAAATGACAGCAGAGCGGATCAAGCAGCCTTTCTGTCCTTTATGCCGTCAGGTTGCCGTGGTTTGGGCCTGAGAGGCCACAAGGATGTGAGAACAACACATTACCATCAACATGGAGCTGTTTTTTATTATTATTCTGTACATCCTTAGTATTTTTACACATAAGATGTATCAGATAGGGATGCACATTATTTTCCTTCTTACAGACGGCTTCAATAAAGCACTATGTCAATCTGCTGAGCTGTGGTGAATTTCTTTCATTTGTCTTTAATGGATGGGTGTTTTATTTTCTGTGCCCTCTTAACAAACGAGTGTAAGGGAATTGAATCATATCTTTAAGTGTAAAATTGAATTATACACAACTTTTGCAGTTTGTTTAATTTTTTTTAAATCTTTACTTCCTGGTGTTAAGTCTCTCAAAACTTAATGTTTTCTCGTTAGAGCTACACATTTGCATATGTGTTATTGCCAAAAAAGGTCTGAAAGAACAAGGGAGCCTTTAATGTCTGAAACTAACATTTAAGACTACTCATAAATTATCATATATGATTAGGCCTGAATGTAATCTCATTTATTTACAAAATTGACAAAAATATGCTTTTGTCAGTTTACGCGTGCTACAAGACTTTATTTTTTACCTTTCTATTACATTTACAAAAGTCCCATAACTCCATATTTGACAATGTAATCAACAATTCTCCACTTAAATACAAAAGCCAACAAGTTTCAATAAAAAGTTTCATGAGCAAAATAATATTTCCAGTTTTATGAAGTTTAACTCATTAAAATATACATATATACATATAAAGAACATGGTTCATCAGTATCACATGTTTCAGATAATTGTGTTTGACTGCAGAGGAGTATAGGACATGACATATACGGCTACAAAGTCCTCAGTAAACGCATCTAGCCTTTAGAGAGGATCTTTGCATGGGAAGGAGGTTTCTGGGAGTTGCAGTGAAATAAATGTATATTAAACATACAAAAAAGTGTTTCGCCTTTATAAATACAGACATCCCTTTTATGAACTACTGGATTAGCTGCCACTGTCCATCATTCTGTGTTTTGTCTCTAATCTGTTTTGCTGTGAACACTATTGTAACGCCGCTGTGATTTTACAGCGCAAAAGCAAAAAGGGAAGGGAAATTTTGACAATGACAAATTCTGAGATTGTTTGCAGTAGAAACAATATTTGATAAAATTGACAGGTCAACAGGATAACCCAAACTCCCATAAACAAGATGAGAAGAAAAGCAAATCAAGTCATTTTAAAAGTATTGCTTTGGGTTTTATTAATGTTGAGCACTGCAGTCCTTGATACCTCACAACTTAAACACATCATTCACAGTGAAAGTTACATAAAAGTCATCCTGATGGGGATTAGAGTAGAAAAACTGTCCTTTCCAAAAGACTGGAGAGGAGGAGCCAGAACCGATGTGCTCATGTGCTCACTGGTTCATTTCGTCTCAGATTGGGTAACTAGAAAAGTAAAAAAACAAAAACAATGATTAATACCAACACATTGTGTGTGTGAACAGCTCATCAGGTAATGATGCAAAGCAGAATAAAGAAACCTTCCACAAATCCACAACCAGATGATTCATTAGTTTAAACATGGCATAAAAAAAAACCAACACAACACTTTGACTTCTTCCTTCAGAGTGAAGTCGACTCCAGATTTATTTAATTGGTGATCAGTTTGTGGTGTGTGTTCGTACCTCGATACGTAGGTTCTGCATCTCCTCACTAAGCGCGTTTCTTTCCTGCATCAGCTGGCTCTGTTTGGCCAGAAGCTCACACACCTGCTGGGCGCTGCTCTGACAGTGTCGGTCCAACTGCTGCAACCTGCAACACACACAGAGTACGACTTTTTATTTTCACTAAGACTTAGCACTGACTTCCATTTACACAGCCTAAAACCCCACATCTCAGGGCTCTAACCCACAACCCTAAAACAGCACTTCCACAGGCTTTGGACTCCGTCAGAAGCGGTGGATCCTCACTGTAGTATTTGGGCCTTACACGGTAAGAAATGCTAAAACACACACACGGGCTGACTGGAAGAGCAGGGGAATAACCAGCTCTCCTGGCGAATATAAAACAAAATGTTGTAAATATTGAAACGGAGCTGGATCCACAAAGAGCTTCTAATTTCACCGGACTTTGTGTTGATCAAACAAACAGCACTGCTGACAAGGAGACGACGGCACTGTCTTTGAAAGAGGAAACGTCGGCCAGATGTGTTTGAGACAGCGGAGGTGAACATCAAGGATCCTCATCGTCTGATGGAGCTAATGGAGGATTTCAGGTAAAGAAATCATCTTTTAGCAGGAGTTGATCGATGATCTTAGGAAAAGGAAACATTAGTGATGTGCATGAGGCAATTAGATAAAAACTAATTATCTCAGTTCAACTTTTATATACTTCAGATGATGAGAATACCTTCTACGATTCAGGATAAATATTTTAAGCAAACCTAAAGCTCTGGGATTGTGTGAGGAGGTGAAAGCAGTTTGCACGAGACTCACCACAAACCAGACGTTCAGGAAAAAAAGTGTTAGAGGAATCAAAATGAAGAATCCGCTAAGAGTAGAAGATGTTTGCAGTAAAATAAAAAACATTTTCTTAAAGGTTATAAAAACTAAGCCGCTACATTTGACAAACCTCTGTTGTTAGGGAACTGTGAAAGAATAAGAGAACAAAGTGATAATTTAGTTCAGAGGTTTTTAACCTTTACGATCCAATTAGCCATTTTTACCCTCAGCTCAGGAAAACAAAACAAAAGCTTGTTTAAAGCCACAAATGTTACATTACTTTTTGAAAAGAGGCCTTTTCTTGTTTTTGATGACTATCTATTGTTGGACATTTTGAGTAACCAACATTGTATTTATATTTTCAGGTTTTATAATAAAAGTATAAAATTTTTGCAAAAGAGCACATTATTTTCAACCCCTAAAACGAAACGGCGAGTGAAACGGTTCAAGCTGAAAGTCTAAGAAACAAGCAGATATTTTCAATAAAATATGATGGACTCATAGTAAGACAGAAGCTGCTACAGCAAACAAAACATGAACATTACTACAGATGTCCAATACTTGCATATATGAACTTTTATTTGAAAACTGTTTTATTAGTCTTCTACAAAGTCTTCCAGTCCAAAATGCATGACTTATTTATTTATTTATTTATTTTTTACACAAAGAGAGCTGTAGGAATGTGTGTAGTTTCACCAAAACATCCCAATTAGTGCGTCCCCTCTGACACAGCGGCTCCTGCAGACAATGAACCCTTTCACTGGGATTAGAGTGTGTGTGTGTGTGTGCGCGTGTGTGTGTGTGTGTTTGTTTCTGCTGTGGCTGAAGGGTGAGGCTGGAAAAATAATGTATTAGGGGAAAGAATCTTCCTGAATATTTCCTACCAGCAGCTCAGTGTTGAACCCATCCAGTCAGTCAGTCAGTCACCCCCCCTTATAAAGAATCGATGAACACACTTCCTTATAAAGAGACAGGGAAGCCCTCAGCTGGTCAAACTCACACGGAGGTATAGAATACATTTACCACTCCTACATTTGTCTTATGATGGTCATTAAAAATGTTAAATGATTCATATTCACGACAATATTTACTATTGAACAGGTTATAGGAGAGGTTAATGGGCTGTACAAAACATTCTTTTTTTTTTTTTTGCACAATATTCTTACGTAATTCTTAGATAATGAGATCTCGGTCTGGTCAATTGTGTCACTTTAAATCCAAATATGCAGTTTCTGGCCACGCCCCCCGCCAGACCCCGCAACTCAATGTTTACCTTCGCAGGGGAAAATGGCTGCAAACAGGTGTGCAATTATACAACTGTACACCTTTGAAAAGCAGAAGTGGCGCCTTCTGCACAACCAACAAGAATACAGTAAGTTCTTTCTGAATGTCAAGTGAACAACAAAACACTTGTCTTTTCCAACAGCCATTGTACAGCAGTAAAACCAGCTGCTGTCCAAAAGCGCTAGAGCTCTGCTTCAGTTGCTAGCTGCCTGCTGATTGTGACTCAACATTACAAAGGTTTTTGAAACTTGTTGCCAGAAAACAACTGTTTATTATTATTATTATTATTATTATTATTATTATTTTAGGTGTTTACTTGTTTTCAGAATCAGCAGAGAACCAAATGGAAGTACAAAAGCTGAATCTTGTATAACATGTCCCCTTTAAAGAACGGAAGCCAAGCCAACTACTGCTTCAGGTTCAAATGGCAGCAGCCAGGAAGATAGTTAGCTACGGAGGAGGAAGAGGAGGATGATGAGGGTTTTGGGCTTGGGGCGAGCGGCCCTACCCTGCTGGTCATGTTGGCAGCGGCTGGCCCGCCTCCCTGCCTCGGTGTGACAGACGGAGGAGGCGAACATCCCAACTCTGCTACACAATCTGCTCCCTGCTCCCCCTCCCTCACCAGGCCCTGCATGCTCTCCACTTTAATCCTCCTCTACCTCTTCATTTGGAGACCCCGACACACACACATCTTCTTCAGCATCATCCTCCTTACACACTCTCAGTGTTAACCTGCCCTCCGCCTGAGGGAGTGTTTTATCCCAGACCTGCGGCTCGGTCCGGTTTCTGGAGGCCGAGGGCGGCGACCCTCCTCCCCGCCTGGCGCTCCTGCAGCCGGCTTCCAAGCTGTCCTGACCAGCCGCCCCCTCGCTCCTTCCTCCCACTCTGCCTCTCCCTCCTACGCCACTGCACAGCACGACATCACACAACCATCACACACACACACGGAAAGAGTCCAAAGCAGCGATGTTCTGCTCACGAAGAGCGGCAGACATCAGCCTAAAGGTCAGAAACAGAGCCTGTTGTTCTGTAAAGGTTTGATGAGGGAAGTGTTGAGAATGTTCCGACTGCAGGCCTTCAGCTCCACACCACCGAGCTAATCTGAGTCACACACACACACAGAAAATGTCAGTCTTTATCCAGTTACAGCTTCCCCTTACCGAAGCACAGAAATCCACCCGACGCTGCCAGTCGATCAAAGAGAAACTTCCAGAAGCTCGTTGCGGAGAATTTGTCGCGACGAGTGGCGGGATGTAAAATCCGCTCTGGGTTTGTGACACGGTGAGAGATGCATGAAAACGTTTCGCCAAGACAAGTTTTACACTTTGTCTTCTGCTGGAGAAAAATGTGACACTGCAACAAAGGATTTATTGTCAGTCTGGGAAGTCATTCCTCCGAAGTGAACCAGACGACATCCTGCCAAGACAAACAGAACCAGAATCTGTCGTCGCCAAGGATCACAATGCGACTTCTTCTTCTGGTTTTATGCAGAAGATTTTCAGCTGTAAGGAGTCTGATCAGCCCCTCAGTACAGGCAGACGCAGCATTACCACACGCAAGTGCCATTATTTACCCAATAGTTCAAATTGTATGTCACGACAACAGTCATAAACATTCATGAAGACTCCTTCATGTTTATGACAGATGTTATGTCATCCATATGACAGCATCATGTCTGTCTTCACGCACTGACCTTCAAATGTATTCATCGTCTTTTTGTAAAAGTTGTATATGTCTCTGGATCGTAAAGGTTGCAGACCCCTGGTCTATCCCATGAAACCCCAATAAAAACACTTTGAGGTAACGTGACACAGTGTGAACATGTTTGTGTAAAAGGCCGGTGGGCTCCGCCTCAGCCCAGCCAGTAAATCAGTCGGTCAGGTCGTGGCCTGAGATGTTTAAACCGGCGGCAGGTTGTAAGCTGCAGGTTTATGTAACGCGGTGAGTAAAAGCTGTGACCCGGCTACGCAGATGACCAAACGCGCCGTGTTTGTCGGAGCGGAGAGCTGCCAACCTCTGGCCTCGCTCTAATCCACCTCATCTCACCTTCGTGCTCTGCCCCCGAGAGGCAAGGCGAGTGTGTATGTGTGTGTGTGTGTGTGTGTGTGTGTGTGCGCGCGCGCGCGCGCGCGTATGATTAAAGTAGCGCTCCTTCCAGCCGCTAAAGCAGCAAATCCAATAACTGGCCTCCATCGACTGGCACACTCTTTAATTAGGGCTTAATACAGCCTAATGCGCAGACACTGCCCCTCACTAATCCACACGCACACGCACACACACACACACACACACTCAGCTGGCTGCGCTGCTGGGAAGTGAGAAGGAGGGCTGGAAGCTTGGACGGATTTGCGGATTGACTGAGTTGACGGGGTCTGCGGACGGTGAAAGATGAGGGTTGATGATATGCGGTCTCAGACACGGAGAGGCAGCGGTCTCCAGCCGCCGCCCTGCTGCTGCCTGCCGGCCGGCCGGCTGGACAGCGGAGAGCTCGGGGTCACACGGGGAGAGCTTCCTTCCTGACCTGGGGAAACGACACCACCTGCTGGAGCCAATGATTCACTTCAATCTGCACTGAAATCAGTAGAAAACCCTACCAGAAACAGCCTGCAAGGCCACGTTCACGCAGCAGGTCTTGATGCTCAATTATGATTTTTTAAAAATTTTTTTTTATAAAATCCGATTTTTTTGCACGGTTGCTCATACTAATTAAACCCGACCGCAACGGTTTTAAAGCCCCAAAGTGAACAGTATTCACGTCTCACATCAATGACATAAAAGCTGGTTAAAATGCAACTGCAGACATTTTGCAAACAACCAGATTCGCATCCGACTTACTACCACATTGGCACAGATCGGATTTTTTTTCGGGGGGTGGGGGGAAGCGGAAAGATCGGAATTGGACCGTACAGACTGCGGTGAAAAAGAAGGATATAGGTCGTGTTTGGGCCAAAAAATAAAAAAAGCGGTTTTGGGTTGCGTTTGCCTGCTGTTTGAACGTAGCCCAAGTGTGTGTTTAGTTCTCCAGCAGACATGGAGAAGGAAGTTTTGCTGGGAGGCACTTTGCAGTAATTTCCCCTGACGGCCCAATAATCAAACTCTGCACCTCCAACCGCAGCGCTCTCTATTGACTGCTGCAACCGAGGAGCTTAATTACATCACACAAACACACAGCCCTACCTCTCTGTGGCGTGTATCAGTCATAGCCCACAGCTAGAGTCTGAACTCTGTTGTGTTTGTCTGTGTTTGCATATTTATTTACAGGTGGGAGCATATGTCCTGCAGGCACGGTCTGAAGGGAAAGTGCTAACGCCACGTCGGAGAAACACTGATCCAGAAGATCTGCGAGCAGCGCTCAGGTCTGTCACTCAGCAGCTCCATGTGAGCGGCTGCTTTTACAGCAACACTCATCCGACTCACAAGTAAGACGGCAGGTCAACCGGGGAGACGATCTAAACTGGAGTCAAAGGAGGTTTTGTAACCATAAAATTAAAGACTAAATCATTTCTAGGCCAGTATGAGATTCTAACTGCATGATAACCTTGACTACAAAAACCACTATAGTATCTATGGAAGTACTGATATGAAAATTTGGGCCGATATTCAAATCCGATGTTTGTATCGCTGTCTCAGAGAACCAATATCGCTACACTTTTGACACCTTGAAGAAAAGAGCCACGCCACTGCATCCCTGAATCAGTGAACCTCCCACAATCCTTTGCTGCATCACTGTCACATGACCAAACAAATGCCACATGACCAACCTGCTCCACTCCCCCTCCAGAAACGAACAGCAACAAGATGGAAATAAATATCATCTGTTAATGTTGGCGCAGTTCGATTTCTCGGAGCAATACAGACGTTTTTAAAAAATGACTAATATCGGTCGATATCCATGTTAGTGGCATGTCCATACCCAATAGTATCACACCATTTACACAAAGCTGTTTGAAATCACATAATACTGCTTAAATTAAACAGAAAGGCTACAATTATCTATAAATCGTGTATTAATAATTTGCAGAAAAATTATTGCAATATTAAACTTATTTCATGATCACATCCAGACTTAAAGAAACGACTAGAGCAGCAATCCAAGTCAGTTTTTAAGTCGAGTATAGAATACATTTGCTGCTTTGCTCGCTTCAGAGTAACACATACAATTAGCTTAATTAGTCAGGTTTTCTGCTCCGGTAGAGGCTCCAGTCAGCAGCTTAACAAGATCGTAATGTGTAGCTCGCTAGTTGTTGTTTTAGCAATAAGAGCGATGAGTGGCCCTGCTATGGTTTTCACACCATGTCTGTCTGCACTTTGTTGCAGCTGGAAATATTTCTGAACAGCCAAATTAGTTTCTTATGTAACTAAAGGAACAATGGAGTCACCTGATTTCAGCCGGACATTCTGACAATTTATTTCTACTCTTATTTAAATGGCGTTAAGCTAAAGGGATGCAAAGATAGAAAACGTTTAGCGGTTTCGAAATGTAACACAAACACAAGACAGTTTATTAAAACCTTGGTACATCACTTCCAACTGGCATGTGCCTGTAGTGTAATTTGTATTGGTGGAAATGTTCAGCAATAGGTGGGGGAGGGGAATGGTTCATAGTCACAATCTGTGGCGTTTCATCAGAAAACCCGAGCGTCTGAAACCGTGACTTTCTGCCACCTGGACACTGGTGACCCAGACTGGTTCTGGGTCTGAACAAGATGTGCAACAAGACGCACGCAGAGCTCCACCTCAAGCTTGGGCACAGGGAAGATTACCAATGAAACGGAAATCTGGTGTAAAACTGAAGCACAGCCTCGTTAAGCAGCAGATATTTGACGTAGTGAAGCTCCGTGTCCGTTTGTTTGAGGGGCCTAATCGTCCAGAGGGGCTGAAGAACGCAGGCAGACGTCTTCAATTCGCCTGGTTA
>NW_006799979.1:3100378-3112910 GCF_000485575.1 Poecilia formosa | reverse complement strand
AACGTGGAAGTGATGGTGGAGGTGGGGGGTGGGGGCGCACTGGGGTAGAGATCCTGCAGAGTGGGGCAACAACACCCACACACCCACGCCCACGCTGGCAGAGCCAGGCTGCACGCCAGGCGCCCTGCCGAGACGCGCACCAACTGGGCTCCGCACTCAGGAGGAAGAGACCCCCGCATCGCCGTGGCGACGGAGCAACTTTTAACTGCAGCTTTGCAAAGTGGAGAAAAAAAATTAAAAAGTCAACTTCAAAACGTTAAAACTAGAAATAATAATTTGATAGAGGACAAAATACGAATACATGAGAATCCAAGTTTTTTTTATTTTACTAATAAATTTTTATAACACAGTTCAGTTTGTGCCCCGATTTAAGGACCTTTGTCTTGTTTCTGAGTTTCATAAGTCAAGGCATGAATGGCTGTTAAGAAAAAATACCACTGTGTTGTGTTTTCAATGCATTAACAAAAGTATTTGACGCAAAACGTATCTAATTGAGAACTGGTATTTAAAGAAGAAACAATTATTCCTACTGATGCTAAAATGATAAAACACTGAATATTACAGCTGTAATAATGTTACTATCTATTAATTACTTTTATTTTAATGCACTAACTTAAGCAAAATATATCTATCTACTGACACCTATTTTTTCAGTTCTGCTCTTTATAGAGAAGCATGGGAAGTGTAGCAAGCCAGCCTGTATTCTGCTGTGAGCTTCTAAATAATGTCCATCACTGGGTTTTTTCTTTGCATCTGCAAAAAAAAAAATAAAAAATAAAAAATAGTCATCTGGATGACATATTCTGTCATCCAGATGATGAAGAGTGTGCAGCAACAGGTGGGGGAGGAGTTATTCTCTAATTCATACAGCTGAAAAAAAAAACCTCTACAATTTTCCTGGTTTCTCATTTGTTTTCATCTCTTGGCAAAAGTTCATTTGCACTTTTGAATGAGCTGCTTTTTAAGACTTTGGTCACTTAAAGACCCACAGGTGTGTATCTTAAATCTTCCATAATTTCCACATTTTTCGATCCTTGCCCTATTTCTGAAAAAAAGTTGTTAAATATTTGAGCGCTCAAATGCAAACCACACAAAATACAGTCAAAATCCTGTTTCTTCAAAAGAAAACCTGCGGCAAATGTGAACATGACCGGGTTAGGATGTGAAACGAGGCTTTAGATTCAGCCTGAGTGATTGTGAGAACGTTCTGCGCAGAGTCTCCACACCTGTCCTTCATGCGCTGGTGCATGCGTCCATGCTGGACACACTGCTCCTCCATCTCCAAGCAGCGCGCTCTCAGACTCCTCACCGTCTCCTCCGAGTGCTGCTTCTCCAGAGCCAGCTGTTCCAGCTCGCTCCTGTGCACAGGCAACAGCAATGCAAACAATGAACAAATGAAAGTACACCCTGTCCTGCACGGAATGCAGGGCATGCTGGAAATAACTATGAAATAAGAAAAAAAAAGAAACATACAGTGCAGAATTGTTTTATTAAATCAAAAGTTAGTATTAATTGCCAACTAATAATTCAAATATGTTCCCATTTTCTCTTCTTCTTTTCCATACTACTACCTGGAAAATCCTTAAATTAAATGTAAGACTTCCTGACTGAATAGAAACCCTAATAATTCCTTCAATAATTCAACAATTCCTTAATATCAATCAAAATAAAGCACTAGTTCAACTGGCAGATTATTTAACATATAATAAGATATTTCTCCCATGTTATAAGTAGCATGACAGTGGAAACAGTACTTTTTTATTAATATAAAGGAATTATTAACTTAAGACGAGCTCAGATATTGAACTGAAAAGTTAATTATGAGTTAGTTTGGTCATATTTCAAGTGTACTTTTGTGTTTTTCCCACATTAATGTAGTCAGTAATGTATTTAAAATCACTGCAGACTCTGTTTAGAAATAAGTAATATTGTTGAATACATTAACTGCTTATTAAGCTTATCAATAACAGTGAGAGTAAAAACAGGAGCTGGAAAACACTGAAGTCTGCAAAAACACAAAATCTTACCAAGTATTTTCGGTCTAGTTTCTACTGCAAATATCATAGTAAAACTTGAAATAAGAAAGAAACTAACTTATAAGTAACTTAACAGAAATATATAGGAGCTTATTATAAGTCAAAAATTCCTTAGTATTGAATTAGTATTGGCAGATTATTTCACTTATAACACGGGGAAAATGTCTTGTTATAAGTGAAATAATCTACCAAAGGAACCAGAACGTCTTGATCAATATTGTGCGACTTAAAACAAGTTCCTATATCTTGATGAAAAGTTACTTGTAAGTTATTTAAAGTGCACTACAATATTTGCACTAGAAACTAGACCAGAAAAAAACACTTGGTAAAAAATGCCCTTTGAACCCTTAAAAATCAGCTTCAGCCACATCCCACAGACCTGCAGCCTGAAGTCTGAGTAACACAACATCAGCGAGACCAACTGCTGAAAATAATGAGTTTATTTGCTCGTCCCGCTGCAGCTGTCTTGGTGCGTCCTCACTTAGCCGTCCAGCAGGACTTTAGCCGCTAGAGTGGACCTGGACTCCAGGAACGCAAACAGCCTGCAGCACTAAACACCGCTCTGCTGCAGCTTCACAGTCTACACAGACATATTACTTTATAATACGCAAAAAGGAGTACAGAGTGTACCACAAGAAAGTACTGTGCATACTTCGGACTGTGTGTGTGTGTGTGTGTGTGTGTGTGTGTCCTGTGGTTGGTGAGGCCAGTGCGGTCTGTCTCGGCCAGATTGAGGGCTGTCATGTGACTAATGTGTAGCACAGCTCCAACAGCTGACAGGACACTGGGCCCAGGGTCAGGCTCGTACATAGACACACACACGCACGCGCGCCCGCGCGCACGCACACGCGCACGCACGCACACACACACACACACACACACACACACACACACACACACACACGGGCAGCCCAGATGGAGAGCTGGGCAGGCCTGCTGGGACTATTGTAGCATCAGGTTAACAAGAAAACAGGTCAGACTGCAGAGCAGTTTGTAGTTTTTTCACATGTTCTGCCCGACAGCCGGGGCGGATGATGATTTTGTGAAACGATGACACGGACGTCAAACGTTCAGAGGGAATAAAGCGCAGAGTGAGAGAACAAACAACTGTTCCCTTGAAACAGAAAACAAAATGACAAACAAAAGTTTCTGCCGCCGAGTTACCAGGCGACGTGGGGAGGGAAATGAGGATAATTCAGGGAATAAATGTTTAGGAGGAAACACTGACCTGCTTTGAAGAGACAACTCTTCCAGTTTGGCCCCAAGTTTGCAGCATTCCTCTTTGAGCTTCCCGATCAGGGAATTCTGGGAACCCATGAGATGCTCCATCTCTCCGACTGGAGGAAATGGCCGAAAAGATGAAGTTAGTCTATTTTTCCTCTTAAAAACCAGTCGCATACAGACACCTGCTTCAAGCTCTGGTAAAAACCTCTAGAAACAAACACATGACAGGGAGCGTGAGCGGTATTTATACTAGAGGGGAACAGAATCGGCTGACTTTCAGCTTAAAAGCTCCTGACTTGAGAGAAAATGAAAGGTGGCTTCTGATCGAATGCACCATGCATCTAATAACCACAGCAGCCTTTGGTGGGGAAGATGTTACAGAAGGGAGAGAATACACGATGCAGTTCAAGCAAAAACTACATGTTGAGATATTTCTGTTCTTCATAGGCCGTGAGAGAGCGAGACGTAAGGCAGATAACAGGAAGGCTGAATGAAACTCAGTTAAGTAACCGTGTTACAGATATTTTAATCTAAATGAGTCATTGGGTTTGGAAATCATATTTAAAGTATGAATCAATATTAACAGTAAGCGCAACAGGGCCTAACAAATAATTGCTAATATAAGTTAGCAATTTCTTCTTATATCTTCATACAGTTTTTAAAGGCAAATCAGAATTGAATGAATTTAATATCAACGGGTAAAAGCTTTGCAAAAAAAACATCCAAAATGGGCAGCAGAACTCCAAGCGATGCATGTCTAAAATTTTACAGCTCAGTTATTCAGTATAAAATCACATTACAAAAGTTACATTAGAAAAGCCATAAATATAAGATCTGTTATCCTAAATTAAAACAAATAGCAATACTGTTAAAAATAAACTGGCATTAGCGACAGGACAGCCACCGGTAGCTGTATTATGTTATATTTTGTGAGGAACACATAACATCGAGTTTCTCACAGATCTTCCAGATGTGTCATCACACATTTCGACTCAGGTTTCAATTACAAAAAGAAATTTGCTTAATGGAAACTTTCTAAAAAAAAAAAAAAAAAAAAAAAAACCTCATGTTTTACATTAAAACTTTCTGTGCGAGGATGAAGTGGTTTTGAATGTCAAAGGGTTTTTCGCAAAACTGCAATGGAGACACTTTTTTCACATCACACAAGTCATGTGATCAACAAACATGCTACTACTGGTGGAAAAGAAGAAGGTTTTTGAAGACTAACCGCATGAACAAACGTATTTACGTGTGATTTTAATTGAAAACGCAGAAAAATTGTGATTTTTTTTCGACATTAGCGAAATATTAACAAAGTTTTGCAGACATTTATAATGGAATCAGAGTTAATGGCATTAATGAGANGTGTGTGTGTGTGTGTGTGTGTGTTTGCCTGAAGGCCATGCCCCTCGTCTTCTCCACCAACCTGCCATGCCAGTTGTTGCTCTCGCAAACATGCGCATTTGACACGAGAGCGCGATTGGTGACACCGAGGAGGATGAGGCTGCCACACACATCGTGCCTTTCTGCTCTCATTAAACGCAGCCCGTCACTTTCTAACACACAAAATCATTCTTTACCACCCTTCCTGTCCTCTCCTCGTATATGAAAAAAAACAAAACAATTATCTTAATGTTTAACATTAGCTTCCTAAAAGACAAACACAAACCGGGTCCTGTTTTTCATTTATTTCGCGGCCCCCAGCTGTTCTCCAGCTGTGCCGAACGCGTCGCTTTCGTACTGTTTTTGTTGCAGCTCTGACGCGCCAGATGTTAGTCACACATTAATGTCTCGGCCCATCTGAAATTGTTTAACATGTTCATATAAAGTCTTCTAAAAATAAAGAAGTAATAATAAAAAGAAAAAACATTTCCCAGATGTAATCTTTTTCGTCTCCACTGTTGACGATATGTAACTGGTTATTTTCAGCAAAATAAGACAATGAAATTCAACAATATTAAATTGAATTTGTTTTTTGTTTTTCAATCGTAGTTCCTGACTAAGTCTGTAAACTGTTTTACTTATTCGCCACTGTTTCGTTTGATGCGTTTTTATATCCAACAGATAAACGAATGAGAGCAAACATTTGCCTCATTTCTACCAGGCTGCAGTTACTCTAAAATGTTTCATTGTTGTAATAAAACAAATGCATTACAAACAGGCGCCCGATGCGCTAGTTTAAGGTTCTTGATGGAACTTTTTTTTTTTTTTAATTGAAGTAACTTTTATTATGTTACTTTGAGGATTATGAGATGGAAATCTATAAAAAGCAGTTCACACAATAATCTTTTTAACTGGTTTATCGTCGGTACGAAATATAAAGAAAATGTGTTGTGAACATGTTGCTCCAAATATGTGAAACATCAACCTATAAAGCTGATTTTAACATGCAGGGTGATTTATACATGTTGCTTAAAGAAAAAGAGGGAGGGAGAGGAAGGAAAAAAAAAACAGGCGGGCCTCACAAACCTCCTGCTGCCGTGCTCCATTTACTGTTTCCCATCATTTTGTCACACAATGTCTTATTCCTTTCATAATTTATTTTTATGTGGACTCCAACATTTAGACAGATTATTGTATTGTAAAAAAAAAAATACAAACAATTTTCTATCAACAATAGCAAAAAAAAAAAGAAAAAGAAAAAACTAGGAACACAAGATGATAAATGAAAGAAATTGTTTTTTTTTGTTGTTTTTTTTAATCCGTCTGGCCTGACAACCTGCTGCAACCAGAAGCTCCTGTCTTTATTAACATTTCCAGGCAGGAGTTCAGCGTCGACCGACACGAGATCAAGCAGCGTGAAATAAAAACGCTCTTGGCTGGTACTTTTATTAAGCCTGATTGGAAAGTTTGAAGGATGAGCGATCTGACGACGGCGGCGCAGGCAGCTCTGGATGGGCTCAGACTTTGTTGATTTTTTGCTGTATTGACGGAGGTGACCGACCTGCTGCAGGCGGCTGAATCTCCCCATTTAACGTCATGGCTGCGAGGCCAGCTCGCTCCTTTTATGTCTCGTGTTTTAACATAAAAAGCGTTTCTGCTGATGTTTCTTTTCGCTTCTTTCCTCCGACAGAGAGGACAGGTGTTAATGCCCCAAATATCCATTTATATTTATACAAAGTTGCCTCAGTGTCAGCGACTGGGGCTCTAGATGTGTCGCTATACGTGGTTAACGCTCCAGCTTGCGAGCCTCTGGCTACGGCCCGACATCTGAGCTGCAAATCTGTGCGTCTCCATGCGTGTGTGTGTGTGTGTGTGCGCGTGTGCGCGTGTGTGTGTGTGTGTAAGCTGTAAAGCCACCGTTTGACAATGCTCTTTCAGCAGGCTGCCCTGCGGTCGCTCCTGGCTACAAAAGCCAGCTGGGCAGAGCGGAGATGGGAGAGATGAAAGAGGAAGACGACTGACCAGCGCCATCCAGAGGAAGGAACGCAAAGCATGTGAGAGACGCAGAGAGAGATGATGGGAAGTGAAGGTTTCTCTGTGCGTCGGTGAATCACACCACTAGGAAAACGTATACACATTAGTAAATACAAATCTTTTTTTTATTCTTGTTTTTTTCTCTGTGACAGACTCCAAAAATACAAAATCTTACAAAGTATTTTTGATCTAGCTTCT
Source organism: Poecilia formosa (assembly GCF_000485575.1). Classification (NCBI taxonomy): domain Eukaryota; kingdom Metazoa; phylum Chordata; class Actinopteri; order Cyprinodontiformes; family Poeciliidae; genus Poecilia; species Poecilia formosa. The sequence goes on along the minus strand of NW_006799979.1, from coordinate 3,106,035 downwards.
AGTGCAAATATCTTAGACAAAACTAACTTACAAGTAAATATGAGCTTGTTTTAAGTCAATAATTCCTTAATATTGATTAAAAATTACTAGTTATAAGAGAAATAATCTGACAAAGAAACTAGCACATTTTCACCTATATTTAGGAATTACTTGGATAAAAAGCTTCTGTTTCCTGCTGAAAAGTTACCTGTAAGTCGGTTTTCCCTTATTTCAAGTGTACTAAGAGATTTTCATTAGAAACAAAATCAACAATACTTAGTAAGATCTTGTGTTTTTGCAGTGTACTTCCTCCCACAGTCCAGACGGATGTTTAGCATCCTTATGAAGGACATTAAATCTGTAATTAAAAATGCATTCAAAGCTAATGCTATTTTCTAACCATTAACAGCTGAACAATCCCACTCTAGATCATCTGCAGAGGCTTTTATTTGCAAAAAAGAAAGAAAGAAAGAAAGAAAGAAAGAAAGTGTAAAAACATGCGATCTCTAAGAATGCAGCTGAGAAATGCACTTAAAAACGGTGACAGGAGTGCCGTTAATACTTGAGGCATAAAGCGAATTAGAACCAGCAGTAAAAAAGACAAAAAAAAAACTGGGCTGCCTTTTTTGTCACTCTTTCATCATCCCTCTGTTTATCTGTACCTCTCTCAGATCACAAACGAAAGCTGCCCTGCTTTCTTCTGCTCGGCCGCTGCCAACTTCATTTGCAAATGAAAAGTTTTGCGAGGAGCGTCCTTTTGCTTCTGGGGGCATGGCAGCACACTGTGTGTTAGGGAGCGAGGAGGACGGGGAGGGGGGAGAGAGAGGGAATGAGGAGAACAGCAGAACGGGTGTGTGTGTGTGTGCGGCAGATGAAGCAGCCCTCGCCTGAGGCTCGCCGTCCGCCCGCGGTAGCAGCAAGCCTGTTCCTTCCTCCTTCGGCCCGCCGCGGCCATTTGTTCCATTAGCCGATCTGCTGGAGCCTCTGGTGCAAACACACGCACACATCCACAGGCGTGCATACTTCAACAACTGCTTGCACAGCTCCTGCCACACATGGCCCCTCCATCCCTCCACCATCCCTCTCTCCCTCCCACTTTTTCCTCCAGACGTACGCACAATCCTTCTTGGTGGAGGCCATATGGCCGAGCGAAGCCTGTGGATCTGCAGGCACATCTGCGTATATGTTGCTGCTCTCCTTATAAGACCGCACCTCTACGCAACTCGACTCTGGCAAACACACTCTGCTGCCACTATGAGCTTAAATAACTGTTGGTCTGTCGGATAAACGCGCGCGCGTGTGTGTGTGTGTGTGTGACCCGAGTGTGTACGTGCATCGTGATAATTGGTGAAACAGCCTGTGAACAGCTGTGAGGTGAGGGAAGGTTGCGAGGTGTTCGGTACAGAAGGACGAGGGGAGGAGGAGGAGAGAGGAAGAAAGTTGGAGTGCAGGAGAGAGGTGAGGAAGAGGAGGGCAGGCACAGCTGAGGAACTGGATTTAGATCCGAAATGTGACAGAAAAATCGACACGAAGAGCAATCTGGAGCGAATATGTTCGTGGATGTAAATGAATCTGTTTCCACTCAGTTTTAACTTTTATCCCAGCAGATCATATCATGTAGAAATGTTTCTCTTTCTGGAAATGGCTTTGCTGCACAACAATAGTGTAACTATTGTAGCATTTCTGGGGTAAGTTTACGTAAAGATGAAAAATATTTCATTTGAAAAACTCAAGGTACAAAAACAGCTCATCTGTGCAAAAATAGACAATCAACCTTTGTTTCTTTTCGGTAGTAGACGTGTCGAAGTTGTCATAATTTTAGTGTCACCAGTGAAACGGACGGACAAGACACAATAAGTTTGTGTCACACAGTCGGGCTCTGAATATCTATATTTGTCCATTTGGATCAACTCTGTCCTGTTTTCCTGTTTTTTCTTTGTTTTTGTTTTTTTTTTTTATTTCCCGAGAAGCTAAAACCCGAGAGGTGCAGACATTGTTTCAGAAAAACTTGGGTGTCAATTGATTATTTTATTATTTTCCAAATATTTAATGTCTTTAAGACACACTCTTATTAGATTTGTCTAAGGCAATACCCAATTCCTGTTCTCTGCTAATGCTGATCTATTGGTGAACAACAATCGGCCATAAAATAAGAGAAAAGTATAACATGGGTTCTGTGATCGATGCAGTGGTTTTGAATGCAACAGAAAATTTTAAATACATATATCAGAACATAAGTACCAAACCTTTAATTGGTTTTTATGTGACTTCTTAGATTTAATGCATTTACTGAATTGAAAATCACCAGCCAATTTAAATCTGTTCTAGTTTTATGAACTGAAACCAGTATCAAAACCATCAATCTCATAAAAAAGTTCACTTCTGCTCCTGTACTTTAATATAAAATATCTACATTTAAACATCTCCAGTCACAGTGAATTAATCCTTTTGCAGCGTCTGGCTCTAACTCTCTCTTGCTGTCCCGCTCCAGCTCTTCCCCCCCTCCCGTCCCCTTCATTTCCAACTTAAAAAAAAAAAAAAAGAGGCAGCAACACAGAAATAGTGAAATAAATAATTAAGTGGCGCAGCAAAACATTGTGTGCTAAAACCCCTGTGTAGTTTGGCAATCAGCTTGCCCATGTAAAAATAAATCAAGCTGATTTTCCAAATGTTTTGTGCGTGGTGCGCTGTTGCCGCTCTTCGCAGCACAGATTGCAGGCCGATGGAGAGGCTGTGGGGAGGGGCGGGGCGCTGGATAGTGAACCCACTTACACCAGATTGTTAACACGTACACCTTAACCCCCGAACGGCGCGGCGGGGGGCCCGCTGAGCAACCAGTGCCCACAGGGAGCAGCGAACAATACTCGATGTATAGATCTGTACGCTAACAGGAGGGAAGGAGAACCTGCGTTGCTGTTCAGCGCAAGGAAAGAACCATATGATGTTTCAGCTTATAGGCGAATATGTGAACAAACTGATGCGCTGACAGAGATCTGAAAGTTCAGGGGATTCAAAGTAAAACGCGAGACTTCTGTAACGCTTCGTCAGACACGGTAGAAGTACGTTTTATTTTTTTGTTCGTTCGGGTGCAAACAAAGTATTTGTGGTTTTAAAAGGCGGCAGAATCCCATCTGCAAATAAAAGGAACAATAAAAAGCTTTCCCTCATCTCTGCTCTGCCTCCGAACAACAAATCAACAAAATCAAATCCAAACTACATGAATTTCCTGCTTAAACCAAACAAATTACTTTCCCTGCCCAACCCCAGCCCCTCCAAACACACACACACACACACACACACTCACACACACCTTAGGAAGCAGAAACGTGGTCAGCAGATCAGCAACTCGCTCCCAAACTGACCTCCGCTAGAGCTGAACTCTGGAGATTTCAAACTACCAGGAGGATTCATCAACAAACTGAGTGTCAAAGCAGAAAATAAAACTTCATAAATGCCAAGAGTGATTATCGTGGTTCAGTTGGGAGAAGAGAGAAGTTTGGTGCCAACTTCCCAGCCAATCCCACTTTTGGCAGCCGGAATCCAACTCTGCTTACCCTCCTGAGAGCGTGCAATAGCTACTACCCATATGCACACAGACGCGCACGCGGGCTCACGCGCACGCGCAGGGAAGAAATACCACCACAGCATATGCACGGAAACATACAGAAGATTCAAGCTCTGCAGCGCGTGACAACTTAAGATTGTTTTTCCCTTTTACACACGCACACACGCACACACACAAAAAAAAACAGTCAGGCACGACCAGGAGACAGCTGTGACTCGGTAAACTTTGTTTTTTTTGGCAGCATCCCGACTGTCGGCAGGTTAACACCGGTGGGAGGAAGACAATATGTAGTGTCAGTGATGGTGAGCGCGTGCACGCGCGCGCGTGTGTGTGTGGTGTGTGAGTGCAAACGTGGAAGTGATGGTGGAGGTGGGGGGTGGGGGCGCACTGGGGTAGAGATCCTGCAGAGTGGGGCAACAACACCCACACACCCACGCCCACGCTGGCAGAGCCAGGCTGCACGCCAGGCGCCCTGCCGAGACGCGCACCAACTGGGCTCCGCACTCAGGAGGAAGAGACCCCCGCATCGCCGTGGCGACGGAGCAACTTTTAACTGCAGCTTTGCAAAGTGGAGAAAAAAAATTAAAAAGTCAACTTCAACACGTTAAAACTAGAAATAATAATCTGATAGAGGACAAAATACGAATACATGAGAATCCAAGTTTTTTTTATTTTACTAATAAATTTTTATAACACAGTTCAGTTTGTGCCCCGATTTAAGGACCTTTGTCTTGTTTCTGAGTTTCATAAGTCAAGGCATGAATGGCTGTTAAGAAAAAATACCACTGTGTTGTGTTTTCAATGCATTAACAAAAGTATTTGACGCAAAACGTATCTAATTGAGAACTGGTATTTAAAGAAGAAACAATTATTCCTACTGATGCTAAAATGATAAAACACTGAATATTACAGCTGTAATAATGTTACTATCTATTAATTACTTTTATTTTAATGCACTAACTTAAGCAAAATATGAAAAATATCTACTGACACCTATTTTTTCAGTTCTGCTCTTTATAGAGAAGCATGGGAAGTGTAGCAAGCCAGCCTGTATTCTGCTGTGAGCTTCTAAATAATGTCCATCACTGGGTTTTTTCTTTGCATCTGCAAAAAAAAAAATAAAAAATAAAAAATAGTCATCTGGATGACATATTCTGTCATCCAGATGATGAGGAGTTTGCAGCAACAGGTGGGGGAGGAGTTATTCTCTAATTCATACAGCTGAAAAAAAAAACCTCTACAATTTTCCTGGTTTCTCATTTGTTTTCATCTCTTGAAAAAAGTTCCTTTGCACTTTTGAATGAGTTGCTTTTTAAGACGTTGGTCACTTAAAGACCCACAGGTGTGTATCTTAAATCTTCCATAATTTCCACATTTTTCGATCCTTGCCCTATTTCTGAAAAAAAGTTGTTAAATATTTGAGCGCTCAAATGCAAACCACACAAAATACAGTCAAAATCCTGTTTCTTCAAAAGAAAACCTGCGGCAAATGTGAACATGACCGGGTTAGGATGTGAAACGAGGCTTTAGATTCAGCCTGAGTGATTATGAGAACGTTCTGCGCAGAGTCTCCACACCTGTCCTTCATGCGCTGGTGCATGCGTCCATGCTGGACACACTGCTCCTCCATCTCCAAGCAGCGCGCTCTCAGACTCCTCACCGTCTCCTCCGAGTGCTGCTTCTCCAGAGCCAGCTGTTCCAGCTCGCTCCTGTGCACAGGCAACAGCAATGCAAACAATGAACAAATGAAAGTACACCCTGTCCTGCACGGAATGCAGGGCATGCTGGAAATAACTATGAAATAAGAAAAAAAAAGAAACATACAGTGCAGAATTGTTTTATTAAATCAAAAGTTAGTATTAATTGCTAACTAATATTTCAAATATGTTCCCATTTTCTCTTCTTCTTTTCCATACTACTACCTGGAAAATCCTTAAATTAAATGTAAGACTTCCTGACTGAATAGAAACCCTAATAATTCCTTCAATAATTCAACAATTCCTTAATATCAATCAAAATAAAGCACTAGTTCAACTGGCAGATTTAACATATAACAAGTGGAAACAGTACTTTTTTATTAATATAAAGGAATTATTAACTTAAGACGAGCTCA